>NW_005054615.1:197731-199427 GCF_000277835.1 Geospiza fortis
CTACATGGCCACCTTTGTTTTAGCCATGAAGCCTCCTTGGCCAAACAAATATTTTTATTAATACACATCAGCAAAATATAAACCGATACTGAGTTAGAACCATGAGCTTGGCTCTGATTGTTTGACCTTAAGTTTCTATTGACAACAGCAAAGTAAACTATTTCTGTGGGGACTCAAGGCTGATTTCTGCCACAAATAAATAAGACCATGAGATGAACACAGTGAGCTTTAAGTTATTAAACAGAGACCTGAAGCCATTGAAACTGGGAGCTGCCCTGGAAGAATTGATACCTGTGGAGCAATGAGTGTCCCTGGCAAAATGCTGCTCTTTGCTCATCCTGCAGGTTGGATTAGGATGGATCTGCCCAGTGGTGTGGCCTTGAGCTGAAGTAGACGTGAGAAGGGTGTCTGCCCTCCTGCCCAGCGCTCAGGGTGGGTTTTCAGAGCCAGCAGCTCCCTTGAGGAACATGAATGGGCAGGGAAGCTCCTGTGCACAGTTCTGGTGTTCCAAGAAGGATGTGGAGTTGTTTGGAACAGGTCCAGAGAAGGCACCAGGCTGCTGAGGGGGCTGGAGCAGCTCCCCTGTGGAGCCAGGCTGGAGAGCTAGGGCTGCGAGAAGGGTGTGGGGAGACCTCACAGCTCCTTCCAGGACCTGAAGGGAAGCTGGAGAGGGATCCTGCAATAGGGACTGGAGTGCCAGGACAGAGGGCAGGGCTGGAGGGGATATTGGGAATTAGGAATTGTTCCCTGGCAGGGTGGGCAGGCCCTGGCACAGGGTGCCCAGAGCAGCTGGGGCTGCCCCTGCATCCCTGGCAGTGCCCAAGGCCAGGCTGGAGCAGCCTGGGACAGTGGAAGGTGTCCCTGTCCATGACAGGGAGAGGAACTGTATGGTCTTTAAGTTCCCTTCCAACCCAAACCATTCTCTTCATCTGTAATTTTATGATCCAAGCAGAGCAGGGAAGTAAAACCCCAGATCCCACTGCTTTATAGCCAGATAGGAAAATGCTGAAACCTCGAACACAGACGAACCTGCAGTGAAAGGAAAAGGCAAAAAGCCCTGTTTTTATCACAGCTCTTGCCCTCAGCAAAGAGCAGGAGGCAGGTGGAATGCTGCTCAGGCTGTGTGGGGATGGCTGGCCCAGCAGACAGCCCAGGCCTGCTGTAGCTGCAGGCCCACGAGTCGTGCTGACCTTTTGGGAGCTCCCATCCCTCCCCCACAGCCTGGGACAGCTGTAAACATCCCCATCATAAAGACACAATTGTGAGATCCCATTTCTTTGCCATTAGGACCCGGCCTGGCACGGCCCTGGGTCGCCCGAGGGGCTGGGCAGGCCAGGCCTGTCCCTGCCCTCCTGCCATGGCCAGGGACCATGGCAGGCCACAAACGCCTCTGGGCTGTCCCTGAGCCCCTCCTGGCGCCAGCGTCCCTGGGACAGCTCGTGCCAGATGAAAACAACAGCCCAATTCCCTCCTGGCCTCTCACCAGCTCTTCCCATCCCTGCTGCTCCCCTGGGTGCAGGCGCTGAGGGTGGGGAGGAGGGCAGGAAGTCGCTGACGCGGGCGGTTGGATTTGGGTTTGAACACCATCCAGAAAGGAGCACCAAATATTAGTAAACAGATCAGGAAGCGTTTCCGTGTTGGGCAATAACTCTGCTTTTCCACTGCAGCCTTCATCTCCAGTGGTTTTTCCACCAGG
>NW_005054615.1:199550-201997 GCF_000277835.1 Geospiza fortis
TTTTTTTTTTTTTCCCTCCCCCAGTCTGAGGCAGGTTTCATTCCAGTGAGTCCTTGTTTCAGACTGGGTGGCTGGTATTGATTGAGCCTCAGCACAACAATCTCAGTTCTTCACTGGGAAGGGACAAGTGGGCTTCAATTATGGATGACACAGAGCCCTTAACCATTACCTGGGCATCACAAATTCATTTCCAAAATCCTGGAGCCCCTTCAGGTCCTGCCCTTCAAAGCCAGGTCTCTGGGCAGGTGCTGTAGCAGAGGATTCTGATTTGGGCATGTGTTGTATTTGCGGGGTGCCCTGTGGCAGGAAGGAACAATGGATCTGACTCCATGTTCTCAGAAGGAAAATTTATTATTTTATGATACTATATTTTATTAAAGAATACTATACTAAAGAATACTAAAGAATACAGAAAAGATACTTACAGAAGGTTAAAAAGCTAATAATGAAAACTCTCCATAGTCTTGACACAGCTTGGCCCCAGTTGGCCAATGAGTGAAAACAATCCGCAGCAGAATCCAATGAAACAACCACCTGTGGGTAAACCATCTCCAAACACATTTCACATGTGAGCACAACACAGGAGAAGCAAATGAGATAAGAATTTGTTTTCCTGTTTCTCTGAGGCTTCTTAGCTTCCCAGGAGGAAAATCCTGGGTGAAAGGATTTTTCAGAAAATGTGAATGCCACAGGCATGGGTCTGATTGTTGCAGAGCACAGGGTGCACGCTCCTGGACATCCCAGGGGATTACAGGATCCTGCAGCCATGCCCAGCATCTCCACCATGATCCAGGCTGAAAAGGAAAGGATCAGGATGCCTGGCCTATATTGCCTTGGAAAAGAAGATTATGAAGCAGTTTCCTGGCCGTGTGGTGAAGAGGGAATTACTGAGTTCCGCGGGCTCCTCGGGGCAGGGACAAAAGGCCTGTCAAGTCTTCCTGCTTCAAGCTGCAGTCCGTCCCGTTAGGAAAAAGACACAGGAATGAATCAAGCACTGCATGAAATCCTGGTTTTACCATTTCTCAGCATTCTGGGACGAACCCAAGCTGCTCCTCTTGCAACATGTGAGGGAAACAAAACAGTCCCTGATTCCGGAGGGCTGAACTGCCCCAAATCTGTGTTTCTGTGCTCTCCACCATGACTTCCACTCAACAAGTTCAAATGTAGGGGCTTGGATAAGAAGCCTGGGGTCAAGGGTTGGTTTTGGAGAGAAGACCTTGTTTTTGGGCACAGCACCTCCCACTGCAGCTGTAGAGGGATGCTGATGTGGGATGGAGGTGGCACCAGCACGAAGAAGAGGAGCTGAGAGGATGAGGGGAAAATCATTTCAAATGAGACAATCCTGACCCACAGCCGACAGCAACCCTAAAAGCAAAGGAGGAAAAAGCAACAGAATTTGTCTTTTTTCATGTTGAACTCCGTGAGATGGTGTGAGAAACCATCTGATCTAACACCTCGTGTGACCAAGTCACTGTGACTGCACGAATCATCCCACACAGACACCTGGTGATACTAAAGGTGACACTGTGACACCCACAGCTTGCCACTTGTTTTGCCTCTGGTGGTTTTCACTGATACCATCAGTGCTGCCTGCAATAACTAACAAGTGGCATTTGAGAACCAGGGTCTCCAGGGAGATGCCACCACACCTTGTGTTCTCACCACTTCAGTCTCCTTCCTACACCTCTGTCTGCTTTTTCTGGTTTACCAAGATAAGGGGCCTGTCTCACTCCAACCCCTGCCATGGGCAGGGACACCTTCCACTATCCCAGGCTGCTCCAAGCCCTGTCCAGCCTGGCCTTGGGCACTGCCAGGGATCCAGGGGCAGCCACAGCTGCTCTGGGCACCCTGTGCCAGGGCCTCAGCACCCTTGCTGCCCATCCTGGGCATCCCTCAGCCCCAGCAGCTGGGATAACAAAGGGAGCAGGAAAAGTGAATCCTGCAGGACCAGCTTTGCTATAAAGTGAGGGAGCTGGAAAAGGGGCTCAGCCTGGAGCAAAGGAGGCTCAGGGGGACCTTGTGGCTCGGCACAACTCCCTGCCAGGAGGGGACAGCCAGGGGGGGTCGGGCTGTGCTGCCAGGGAACAGGGACAGGACAAGGGGAAAGGGCCTCAGGCTGGGCCAGGGGAGGCTCAGCTTGGCCAGCAGCAGGAATTTCTGCATGCAAAGGGTGCTCAGGCCTTGGCAGGGGCTGCCCACAAACCCTGAGTTCTACAGGACTTCACTCTAACAAACTAAAAATGGAGCTCCATCTCTCTCTCTACAAGGCCTTTTAAGGATAAACTTAAGAAAGGACACCTGAATTATTTCTACTTTTAACCCAATAACCAACCACCCATGGCCTGCAATGTGGACTTTTTTATCCAATTACACAAAACAACCCAAACCCATGGAGAAGAAGGTGAAGAAGGACCAGTCTCTGCCCTAAAACCTCCATCTTGTTTATA
>NW_005054615.1:202156-217406 GCF_000277835.1 Geospiza fortis
AGGTGTCCCAGGAAGGGCTGGAGGTGTCCAAGGAAGGGCTGGAGGTGGCTCTGGGCTGGGGACAAGGTGGGCATTGGGATTCCATGGGCAGGGAGGGCTTTTCCAAGCTCAGGGATTCTGGGATTCTCTAAACACCACCCAAAAGCACCCCAAGGGAATTGCTGGTGCAGCCTCCTGGCCCAGCTGGGAAGTTGATGCCAGGTTTAAGGAGCTTTGCTGGCCATGGGCTGAGCTCAGCCGTGTGCCCAGCTCCTGCAGGGCTCATCTCCAGCTCTCCTCGCCCGGGGGAAGCGCCGAACGTGCCGGGGCGTTCTAACGAGCTTTCCAAATGGTTCCTAGCCCTGTGCTCCCAGGCCAGGCCTGCATGGAGCAAACAGAGCTGTGCCGAGGCGTGGATGGAGCTGGAATCCTTCCCTAGCTGTGGCCAAGTGGGAATAAGAGTTACTTCTTTATAGCAGATGTGTAGCTCAAAGTTCACCATAAGGGCACTCACATCGAGAGCACAGCGTGTATTGTTCTGCAAGCAGGCTCAGCTCAGCCCTTCAAAAGACTCTGGAACAACTAATTTCATTATTCAAAGAATAAAGTGAGGCAGAGGGAGCCAAAATTAACCCTCTGGCCGCTCCCTGGAAGCAGGGATTTCTTTAGCACCCTGTGCTCACAGATGCAGGCAGAAAATCTGCCTCACGGCGTCCCAGCTCTGTTTTTCTCACTAGTTTAGGAGTTGGATGTCTTATTCCTCTCAGAATGACTACCTGGAGCCAGGCCAGGCTGAGCACCCCCACATGTGTACACTGCAGCAGCAAATATGGCTCAGGATTTTCATCTCCACTTATGACCTCCAGGGAAAATCAGAAGCAATTTTTTTTTTAAATTATCCATACAAAAGAAGATCATTCTCTTACTGGCCAAATTAAAAAATAATACTTGCAGACAAGAAGGATAAAAAAAGACAAGTTCCACAAAAGGAAAATTCACCTATTTTTAGGCAGATTTGAGCAAAGAAAAATGCACTCCTTCGAATTATGTCCTGTCCTTGGACAAGGATCTCCTGACCATGTGGCTGGGGCATGAACTGTTCCTGAAATTCTCCCTGCCCAACCAAATTCCTCTCTCTGGAGCTGAGCTGCTCGCTCAGCATCAATCCTACCTGTGAGTTAAGTTCTAAGGGAAAAGCCCAGGACACCTAAAGGAAATCCACCCAGAGCAGGAGGTTGATAAAGGCTCAGGCAAGGACCAGGACCATGTGCAGATGGGTCCCTTTCATTTGCTGCTTCACTTCCCACTTCCAGCACACCGTGCAGGGGGTGGAAATGAGATGGGGCAGAAACCCCGGGTTTCTCCCCAACCCAGAGCTGCTCAAAAATCCTTTGGTGAGTCCCTTGGCGAGGGCCAGGGACCGGCTGGGGCTGTGATGTGTAACAGGGATTATTTACACTTGCTCCCGTCCTGCTGTGCCTGCAGCTTGCATTCCCAAGCTGGCCCCCAGGACTGCCTTTTAATTCAAAGGAAAGTGGGATTTGCGCTACCCAGGCGCGCTGAGGGAGGCAGCAAACCCCAAATGACCGGGATGAGGGGTGCTGATGATCTGATTTGGAGCAGACTCGCTCCAGCTCTGCCTGTACAGAGCAACACCCGCGCACAGCCCGTGGCTATTGCAGCATCACATCTGGGAGCAGCTCGAGAACAAAAATCCCTTTGTCCTGGCGTGTTCCCGAGGCTCCAACCCTCCCGTGCCGGGGAATGTGTGAATGGTTTGCCGCAAATAGGAACGGCGACCGTGCCTGGCTAAATTCGAAGTGCTGAGCCCGGGATTTTCTGTGCTGGAGAAGGTGGAGAAGTGCGGGAAATGGATTTATAGAAAATTTTTAAAACTTAACAGAATGCTCATATAGTGTATATTTGTATGTAAACTTTGAGATAAGAAATGTGTATTGTTATGCAATATATATTATTCTATACTTAGAAACAGTATAGAGTGAGACAGACATTGTTAAGAGAGGAATAGATCTAGAAACAAGTTTTAAAAGGTAGTTTTCTAAATAAGACTAGATACTTTCAAGAAATAGAATTATGAAAGATACATGGAGGTAAGATTTATGAGGGGTAATTTTAGATTATTAGTTTTAAGGTATTTACAGCATAGCATAGCTAAAACTGATAGAAAGATAAGAAACACATAGTGTATTGTAAAAGATAAAGAAACACTTATAGTGTATTGTAATTAAGAAACAGTTTCTGATTGTGATGGTGTGAATTATAACACCTATATCATCTCACTCTTCTCGTAAGACTAAAAATAGAATGAAAAGTTTAATAGAATAATAGAATAAAGAATAAAAGAATAAACGCCTCTCAGTCCGCCCATCTCTGGGTCAGAAAAGAACATAATCCGACAGCGAAGGAGAGTGGCCCATCCCCTCCTCTCCCGCCAGCTCATCCCCTTTCCCTGCGCTCTGGCTCGGGAACCAGCTGCCGGGACAGAGGCTGACCTATATCCAGCTCTGACTGCCCACCACGTTGTTTTTTTGGTTTTTTTAAAACTCATTTTCCCCCAAATCTGGTCTGAAAAAGGACGGTCAAACCCTTGCCCGGGGCGCTCGCATCCCTGCGGGGAGCCCTCGCTGCGCAGCCCGCGGCACGGGGGAGATGCGAGCGGCTGATAGCGCTGAGAAAGGAAGGATGTCGGGCCCGGCACAGGTGAGGGAGGAGGTGCCGCTGGGCTGGGCTGCAGCTCTGAGCACGGCAGATAATGTCACGCTGAGCTGCGGTTGACCGCAGCGGCCCCGTGACCGGCCCGGCGGTCGGGCGGCAGGGGCACAGCGGTACGGGCTCGTTTTCCCGCAGCTCGGCTCGCATGGGGCTGGGTGACAGCCCTCGGCACTGAAAACCCTTCCCCAGAGGTTCGGGGATGAGGGTGACAGCCACACACACCCGTCTGGGTTTTTCCGTGGGATGAAAATTGGGAAAGGACCAGAAGCCTTTCCAAGCATCACCACAGCCTCCAAGATGACAACTCGCCCTGCACCCCCTTTACCTAACATGAAATTTCTCCACTGGGGTTGAGCCAGTGCTCAACCCATGTGAGCCCTCAGCACTAAAAACCCTTCCCCAGGTGTTCAGGGATGAGGGACAGCCGCACACACCCAGCTGGGATGAAAATTGGGAAAGGACCAGAAGCCTTTCCAGGGCTCTCTATGGGTTTCATCACCACAACCTCCAAGATGACAGCATCCTGTCCTGCAACCCCTTTACCCAACACGAAATTTCTCCACTGGGGTTGAGCCTTTGGCATTAAAAACCCTTCCCCAGATGTTGGGGGACAAGGGTGTATCCTGGTTCAGGGCAAAATTTTGGAGAGCATAAACAGAAGACGACAACTGGGAATTAAAGCATCATATAGTCAACCTAGGACATTGTGACAGCCACACACTCCTGGCTGGGTTTTTCCATGAGATGAAAATTGGGAAAGGACCAGAAGCCTTTCCAAGGGTCTCCAGGGCTTTCATCATCACAGCCTCCAAAGTGACAGCAACCTGCCCTGCAATCCTTTACAGAACACAAAATTTCTCCTCTGGGGTTGAGCCAGTGCTCAACCCATGTGAGCCCTCAGCACTAAAAACCCTTCCCCAGATGTTTGGGGATGAGGGACAGCCACACACACCCGGCTGGGATGAAAATTGGGATGAAAACTAGGAAAGGATGAGAAGCACAAGGCTTTCCAAGGGTCTCTAGGGGTTTCATCACCACAACCTCCAAAATGACAGCAACCTGCCCTGCACATGAAATTTCTCCACTGGGCTGAGCCAGCGCTCAACCCATGAGAGCTCTCGGCACTAAAAACCCTCCCCCAGATGTTTGGGGATGAGGCTGTGTCCTGGTTCAGGGCAAAATTTTGGAGAGCATAAACAGAAGATGACGACTGGGAATTAAAGCATCATATAGTCAACCTAGGACATTGTGACAGCCACACACTCCCGGCTGGGTTTTTCCATGGGATGAAAATTGGGAAAGGACCAGAAGCCTTTCCAAGGGTCTCCAGGGCTTTCATCACCACAGTCTCCAAAGTGACAGCAACTTGCCCTGCACCCCCTTTACCCAACATGAAATTTCTCCACTGGGGTTGAGCCAGTGCTCAACCCATGTGAGCCCTCAGCACTAAAAACCCTTCCCCAGATGTTTGGGGACACGGGTGACAGCCACACACACCCATGGAGTGAAAATTGGGAACAGACCAGAAGCCTTTCCAAGGGTCTCCAGGGGTTTCATCACCACAGCCTCCAAGATGCCAGTACCCTGTCCTGCACTCTCTTTACCCAACATGAAATTTCTCCACTGGGGTTGAGCCATTATGGGGATTTTTGAATGAGTTAGAGATGGGACTTCTAAATTGGTTTTGATAATGTGGTTTATTTTTTTTGTCTCTTACATAGGTAGGAAGGGTAAGTTTGGCTCACATCTTTATTGTATGGTTTAGAAGGTCATAAGACCCATAGTTACAAGACTTTTAAAGGATTTATTGACTAATAAAACAAGGATATTTATGTTTTTTACTTAATCTTTGAATATTTTGTCTTATGGGCTCATGTTACAGTGTAAGCTTTCTTAGCCAATCATGTTATGGCACACAAACCTACAGCACTGCATTCTAAACTTCTTGTTTACCCCTGTAACTACTTTTATTTTTACATCTTAAAAACTCTAAGCTTTCTTCTTTTTAACTTAAGGCGCCTCTGCTTTAAACTATAAATCCACATTCTCCCTTCTAGCACCTAAGTTTGGAAACCTTTTCTGAGGTCTCAGATCAAATCCTGTGTTTAATTCCAAACTTGGCCTTACAAAGTTCTGAGAGCTATTTGCATGCTGGATTCCAACAAGCCACAGCTCTCTCCCACTTTCAATTTATTTACCTCCAGGGGAGAAATTTTGCTTGGATCTTCTTGAAAATGAAGCCAGTTACTCTCCCTCCTCCTCCTCAGCCAAGGGGCTGCTCCGTGCCCGTGGGGCTGATCCTGGAGGTGCCACCTGAGAGTGGGAATGAAGCACAAATGCCAAGGAGGATGCCAGGGAGGAGCTGCAGTGATCAGGGCACAGCAGCAGCAGAAGGCTCTGTGATTTCAGGGCTGCAGCTCTGCCACACAAAGCAGCTTAGGGACAGCACAGCTGAGCCAGGGGATGGATTAGAGGCAAAACCGGCTCTGGCTCTGGGGAAAGCTCTGCACTGGGGCTCAAGGAGCTCAGAGAGTGCCCTGGTCCTCCCCTGGGAGCAGCTGGGCTGCTGGGTCTGTCACAGCCTCCCTGTGTCCTGTCACCATCCCCTCAGAGCTGGTCACTCTGGCATTTGCAGCCCAGCAAACGCTGCCCTGGCCCAGGCAGCCACAGAGCCCTTGGTGCCAGGCTGGGGCTGGTGACCCAGACACAGTCAGGGTGGCACAAGGTCAGGTTCCTCTTCCCTGCACTGTCTCAAGGAGGAAACTCCTCTGGCAGTGTCACACTCCATGCTGGTGGCACTGCAGCAGCAGAGACTCTGCTCTGAGTCTGGGGCTGCACCAGCACAAGGCTGCCCCTCCAGCAAGAGGAAGTGTGGTCACAGGGGTGCTTTCAGCTGGGCAGCACCTCCCACCTGCAGCTGACTTTTAAAAATAATTTTAAAAAAAAAGAACCTCAACACAAAACCCCCCGAGTCTCCAAAACTAAATTAATCTCTTAAATTCTTTTCATATGCTTGCATAAAACCACGGCCCAGGTCTCTGGAGACAGAAGAGACTTGTCTGGTTGATTTCCTGGGATTTTCCCTGCATGGATGTGGCTTTTGGTGGCAGAGCCATCCATTGCAGCCCTGTTCCCACATTCCCTGATCCCAGAGTAAGAGCAGTGGCTGCACAGAGTGCCACAGGCCAGCCCTGCCAGGGGATATTCCCTGGGTGGAAGTTACCACAGCCGGGAGCTGGAGGGCTGTGAGAAGCCGTGGGCCTGGCTTTCCTTGTGATGAGGAACACAAGAACACCATGGTCTGGGGGCTGGAAGGCTCCAGTCCCACTTCAGGCAGTGGCACAGATGAGAGCAGACACAGCCATGCCCCTTGTCTGGGAACAAGGAGAGAGAGGCTGGAATGGATGGATCTGCCAGTTAATCAAAAATCAGGGGAAATCACAGGAAATCAAGCAGACAAGTCTCTTCTGTTGCCACCCTTCTGGACACAGTGGGCTCTTTGAAACATCACCCTGTGTGAGAATTCCATATCTGCCTGCTCCCAGCATTCCCACTGCCCAGAGGAACACATCCAACAACTTTTCCTCTCCACCTTAAAAAAAAAAACTCAAGCAGGTTTTACCTAAATTATCTTATCCTGGAGGGATGCTGCAGAATTGGTAGCCTGGCATGATATTTTCAGGAGGAATTTCTGCATGCAAAGGGTGCTCAGGCCTTGCCAGGGGCTGCCCAGGGAGCTTTGCAGTGCCCAGCCCTGCAGGTGTCCCAGGAAGGGCTGGAGGTGGCACTCAGTGCTCTGGGCTGGGGACAAGGTGGGCACTGGGCACAGCTGGGACTCCATGGGCTGGCAGGGATTTTCCAGCCTCGGGGATCCTGGGATCTGAGGAAGAAGCAATTTGAGACTCATCAGGATTCAAAAAAGCTCCAAATTGAAAAACTCATGACTCAAAAATCATCTCTGGATCTGTGATTTGGGTGCTTGGAGGCATCAGGGTGAGCAAAGCTGAGATTGCTGAAAGGAGGAGTCAGAGACACTGCTGGTGTCAGAGGCTGCTGCTGATACAAACCCCCTGAAAAAGCATCACAGCCCTTCAGAGAGCAACCATTGGGCCAAAGATGCCTCACATCCAGTTTTTTGCCTACTTTTAAAATTAACAAGTCTTAAATTCTTAGTGTCACTTAAAATACTCCACAAGAAATGGCCAAAGGCAGCAGAAAATCACTGTGGTCAGCTGGTGCGACACAGGATGTCAGATTTGGGTAAAATAAGAAAAACAGAGGCTGAATTGTACTCCTCTAATGTTTTAAATCCTGTCTGCTCTATTTTGTTATTTTCAGTGCTGTGGTAGAGAGGTACTAGACTTGTGACACGTGATTGAAGAGGAAGGGCAAGTTAAAATGCAATTTAGAATAAATAAATTATTTCTTCGTTAACTTCTGAGGAATTTTTGAGCCCATCCCATTTCACCCCCTGCCATGTCAGGGACACCTTCCCCTGTCCCAGGCTGCTCCAGCCTGGCCCTGGGCACTGCCAGGGATCCAGGGGCAGCCCCAGCTGCTCTGGGCACCCTGTGCCAGGGCCTGCCCACCCTCCCAGGGAACAATTCCTGCCCAATATCCCCTCTAACCCTGGTTCTGGAAGTAGGAAGCCATTCCCCCTTGTCCTGTCACTAGGACAAGGAGAAAATAAGGAGTTTCCAAGGAATAAACTCTGCAGCTTCATGGATTTTTGTGCTGCTTCAAGTCAGGCTCCTCTCCTTGACATGATTTTCATGGGCTGTAAAAGTATCAGGAGACCTGGCAAGAGTGCTGGATCTCTGTGCCTCTGCCAGGGAAAGTCTTATTTTAATCAAAGTAACCACTCTGAGCACCAGATCCTGGAAAATTCAATTTAATTCCATCCAAATAATTATTCCAGGGCACTGCTACATTTTCCTTTATTTGTTTTTTGCAAGATGATGTTGATGTTAAACTCAAATTCGATCCATCACAGCAAAATTCATAATTAATCTGGAGGAATTTTAGCAGCCTGAGTTTGAAATTGCTGTAAATGAGGCTTCACAGCCTCTGCAAGGCTCATGGCAGACTCTATGCAGCCATCAAAGTTGGAGCGAGTGAATCCATCACCCCCACAGATCAGGAGAGGCTGAGTGTGAAGAATCATCTGTCCTGGACAATTGGGCACAGCTCTGGTAACCTGAGAATGAAAAACATAAAGGGAGTGGGGAGAGAAAGTATTTCATTTACCTGAATTTCACACCAGAAAGATCTGAGCTCCTGAGAAGCACATCACAGAACCACAGGATGCTTTGGGGTGGAAGGGACCTTAAAAATCATCTCTGCCATGGGCAGGGACCTTCCACTATCCCAGGCTGCTCCAAGCCCTGTCCAACCTGGCCTCCCACTCCAAAAGGTAAATCCAAACTTTAACTATCAAAGCATCACAGTAAAATACTTACTTCTGGGAGTTGAAAAATTAGAGTAAAACTTGATTGTGTGTGGAAATTCAGAAACTGTACAGCTTGTTGTGTTTTATTTTCAATAGATATGACTTGTCTGAGATCCAAAAAGGTGTGAGGGTGATCTCACATTAGCAAAGTGGGGCTTGCAAAATCCCAGACAGGTTCAACCTCCTGTCTCTGGATCACAAAATTCCAGGATCCCTGAGGCTGGAAAATCCCTGCCAGCCCATGGAGTCCCAGCTGTGCCCAGGGCCCACCTTGTCCCCAGCCCAGAGCACTGAGTGCCACCTCCAGCCCTTCCTGGGACACCTGCAGGGCTGGGCACTGCAAAGCTGCCTGGGCAGCCCCTGCCAAGGCCTGAAATTGAATTCCAAACCTGCTGCTGGCCAAGCTGCTAAAGCATGATACTCTTACAATTTTCTTTTGATCATTCCATGGATTTCCACCCAGTAAATCATTTCTGTATCCCCCCGTGGGACTGTCAGCTTCCAAGGAATCTTGCTAAATCCAGGGATTTTCCCACTGATTCAGATGTACCCTCAGCTGGCCACTGCCAAGCCATTCTCTGCCGCTGCCATGCAAAGCACCCACATTTATGTTGCTGGCTGCATTTTCTGCTGCTGGGTGTTAGCATCTTTTCAAAGGAGGAAATTAGCTGAAAAAAACAGTTGTAACCCCTTACACTTTGTTCAGCTTAACAGAGGAGTCCATCCAGATATGGCAAATCCAGAGAGAGCTTCTCCCTCAGACCAGTTTTAAGTCAGTACTTAATTTATTCCTGAATTTTTCTCACCGATCAAGCTGAGTACAAACAAAGGAGAAAGACTTGGCAGAAACAGTCCTTTTTGAGTGTCCTTTCTCTTTGGCTACCCAGTGTTTATTTGGTGCTGGCTGTACCAAACAGCTCCTACCCCTCCTGGTATTTGGTCAAAGATCATGGAGGTGTTTTCCAGCCTCAGCAATTCCATAGAAACTGATTGTGCCAAAGACACACGGTGGGTTGGGAAGCTGCTGGCTCTGAATGCTAATGGTGCCTCCACCATAATTAGAGCAAGGGGATCCAGAGCTGCAGCTGTGCTGCTAAGTAGTGTCAGTAGAATTTTGGAAGTCCTAATCCCTCATCTGCCATGGATAATTGTAATGTCTGCATTTTAATCCCTGGATTGTGTTTGGCCATGTGAAGGATGTTACAGCCGGATTTAATTAACGAGCAGGATAAATCCCAACTAAAAGAGTCGGGGGAAACAGGCACCCATCTTATCAGTTCCCTTGGCCTCTGGGGCAACAGCTTATTATAATTGAAAGTAAAGAGAGCTTTAGGAGAAAGAGGGAGCTCTGTCCCAGATATTTCATTTAGGCAGTGATTATTTTATAGGGTGGCTTTAGAGATCTCTTTATTGAGATAACGGGTCTGACCTACACGGACTTATCTGCAACCTAAGACATATTGACATTCATCCACCAAATTACAGGCTGGTGATAATTCCTCCTGTGGCACCAGCAGCTGCTGGACTCAGAGCCCTGGCTGGCAGCAGCAACAGAAGCAGGAGCTCGATGGGGTTTGGGAACCCTTTCCAGAGCTGGATCTATTGTATTTGCAGGGATTGCCCTGATGAAGGCAGGAATGATGCATTTGATTTCATGTTTTTAGAAGGTTAATTTATTACTTCATTATATTAAAGAATACTATATTATATTAAAGAATATTATATTATACTATACTAAAGAATACAGAAAAGATATTTACTGCTGAATGTTAAAAAGATAATAATGAAAACTTGTGACTCTTTTTAGAGTCCTGACACAGCTTGGCTGTAATTGGCTAATGAGTTAAAACAACTCACACAAGAATTTAATTAGGCAATTACTTTTGGGTAAACAATTTTAAAACACATTCTACATGAGCAAAACACAGGAGAAGCAAATGAGATAAGAATTGTTTTCCTTTTCTTTGAGGCTTCTCAGCTTCCCAGGAGAAAACTCCTGGGCAAAGGCATTTTTTCAGAGAATGTGAACACCACATGGATCCAACTCTTCTCACCCCCTCTCACCTACATCTCTCGTGAGCACCAGCAGCTCTCAGCAGGTAAGGCAGGAGAAAAGTCAGATGTCACAACCAGGGAACCTTAGCAGTGACACCTGTTTGTCCAAAAAGAACCCCCTGAACTGATAAAGAGGAACTTAGAGAACACACACAACATTTTTTGTAGGTTTTATATAAGTATTAATACCCGTGCTGAGGTTGCTTTTGCAATCCACCAGTATTTTACTTGCAGAAAAATAAACTTTGTGCTAACCAGACCAGGTTCCCAAACTGGATGCAGATCAAGGGGTATGAACAGACTCCACAACAGCCATCCACAGCAACTTCAAAAAAGGAAAAATTTTTAGGGGACTGCTTTAAAAGTAAATATTTTGCATCAACCTCCACGTTCAAACTCACCAATGTAAATTAACTTGAGAGGCTTTGGGTAAACATGGAGATACACTCCAGTACTTTAGGAAATTGCCAACAATTTCCTTGGATTTTTAAAAGAAGACTGCAAAATATGCACATTTTGCTATTATTACCCTTAGGTAGTTTACTTTAAAATCCTTTTCACATAACATTCTGTTAAATTGAGCTGGGCCAAATCAAATAACAACAATTAGTATGTCTGTACTTCTGCTCTTCTGTGGCAGGGTGGGAATTTTGCTGATAATACCACGTACTTTTGGATGTACAGAGATGTATGGAGTCATGATTTTTAAATACCAGTGAAAATCCCACCGAATTACGTGGGATTTACTTCCTTCCTGTACACTGCTCCTACCCCTGCTTACCAGGAGAGTTGCACAACTCACTGCTGAGCCAGGCCCACAATGTTAAAAAATGGCTAAAAATGACCTGGCTTTGCTGGCCAGCCCTGGATGCTGCTCATGGCTGCCTGGAGGAATTTGTTTTGGATACTGAGCAACCATCCCCTCTCCTCTTGCTCCCTGGGGATGGAAAACACAGCCCCAGCAGGTCCTCCCAGCTGAGTACCTGGGAGTATCTCCATCTCTGGCACTTGATGCTGCTTGGCTTAGGCAGGGAGGGCACAATCCTCTGCAGGTGGCTCAGGATGATCTGCTGCACCTCCTCAGGGTCTGAATCCAGGTGCTCGCTGCCAAAGGCCACAGTGGTGTGCACCACGACCGAAGGCCCAATTTCAGGAGACTCTGGAAGAAAGAAAGGAAGAGGAGAGGTGCTTTTGAAGCATTGCTCATCCATACCTGCCTTCCACACATGCTGACAATTGTGCCTCTGGACTGGGAGTCAGTAAGAACAAAAATATCTGTGGTACCACTCTGTTCTTCCAGATGGGAGAAAAGCACGTGGAATGACAACACAAGTCAGGGAGGACAATCTCTGCAACAACCTGGCCTTGGACACTTCCAGGGATCCAGGGGCAGGCACAGCTTCTCTGGGCAACCTGTGCCAGGGCCTCCCTGTAAAAAAATTGGTGTTTTTTATCTCATCTAAATTGACCCTCCCTCAGTTTAAAACCATCACCCTTTGTCCTATCACAAAAATAAGTTCTCATCTTATGAAATCATAGCTCAAGTGCTGACATTGATCCCAGCAGACTTGGAAAGGGCCAGGCTTTGTTACATTTGGGGCTGGCTGCAGGTTCTCTGCAGCAGGTGATTCCTGTCCCCTTGGCATGTTGGCTTGTCACCTTACAGACGTGGTCTAACAACCAGGAGCCAGGGAATTTGCCTGGATTAGGGGATTTTTGGATGCCCCAATGAGCAGGATGGAGCAAGGATATGGGGTTATGCTGCATTTCAGCTGAGCTGGCTGTTCAATTAAGTGAGTCTTTCTCACTCCCTTACCCAGCAACTCTCTCCTTGGGAAGCCTCTCCTGGTTAGAACTTTGTTTGGACTAGCACATTCTCAGAAGATTTTATTTCCAGCAAACCAGTGTTTTCTGACCCAGGAATCCACAAAGAAAGAGGTGGTTGAACACTTGCTGACCATTCTGGCTCTAAGGCACTAAGCTTGATAAACTCCTTATCTCTGCCCTGCCACTGAAGAAATCTCCAGCTCCTCAAGCCAGAGATCCCCTCTGGGAAGATGACACATTCCAGCTTCCCAAAGCGATTGTTGGAGTGCTCAGGGGTCATCCAAGGGTCACAACCTGGTCTCCAGCAGAAAACTGTCCATGGATGTGATAGGCACACATCTCCCACAGGAGTGTTCTCCTCATTTTAGGGGAACAGCACTGAGTATTTTTCTCACATTGCTGCCCAAAACCTGGAGCCGTAACGGATCCCAATAAAAACCGTGATGCGTTTGTTTCCTGACCCTCAGGGATTTGTAAGCTTCCTGGGGAGATGTGTTTTGCCATCTGAGCCCCATTCTGGTCCTGGGTAGCAGGAGTGGAAGGGTTTTCCCAAACCAAACAAACCCTGGAAGAAGGGAATGCTGCTGGGTCAGTGTGGAGGGCAGCAGAGCAGCTCTGGACAGGCTGGAACTGCATCCCTGCTCCCTGGGAGGCTTCACACAGTGCCAAAAGAGAAATCAATGTGCAGGCCTCATAAACCCTACCTAAAAGTTCAAAAATATCAACTTTACAGTGACCAACTTTACTACACCTAGAAAGCAAGAGAGGTGGAGGGTCACTTTCAAAATGCCATGCTGCTGTTTGGGAGGAGGGCCAGCGAGCCTCCCCAGTTATCCTCAGAAATTCCTGTGGTTCCTAAGGTCCCATGTTCTCCCTGGAATAAAATCTACTCCCTGAGAAGGCACATTTGGGAGGAGTCATGGAAAGAATGGCACTAACTTTTTCATATGCAGAAACCCAGCATTTCATTAGCCTTACCAACAGTTTCTGATTATTTTTCTAGAAGGCAGGCAGGGCTGGCAGAGGATTAGAACACAACCAGCTGCTTAACAAGGCAAAAACTTAAACAGTTCTTTAACTCCTTCATCTTCCTAAAAATTCGTATTTCAGGAAGGAATGGAATCTCTATTTCAAAATTGAATAGGATACTCAGGAATTATACAATGCCAAAAAACCTGCAAGGCAGATCTTCCCTTTAAATTACATAACCCCACAATCCTGGAGCAAAAGAAAGGAACCACTTCCCCTTTGATGTGTCATCTATCTTTAGTCCTCCTGGAATGCAGAGAGATGCAAAGACTGCAGTATTCCAGAAATAATTGATGCTGGAGAATTCCCACTGTCCCCCCCGACCTGGTATAAATATGGATGGGGTGTTTGAGGCAGCCAATCCCACAAAGTGTTTAATATTCATGCACGCCACACGGGGAATTCAGCACACGCTTCTGGTGGGCTCTCCCTTACGTAACATCACCTCTGCAGGCAGGCATGGGATTCTGCCCACAGCAGCTGGGATCCTCAGCTGCTGGGAAAAGCCTTCCCTCCTGGAGGCTCCTGGTTACACCAGGAATTGGTGGCATCAGGGAAATTTCTTTATTAAATCCTGCGTGATGACAGCAACAAGGCCGGTTTGGGTTTCACTGGTGCAACGCCCACGAGTTGGATGTCTCTGCTTTACTGAGTCAAGGCAGGGACTGCCACGCCTCAGACAAGTGACAAGGACAGTCTGGGCTTCCAACAGCCTTTGCTGCTGGCCTTTGAGGGCTGGACTAGCTGCTTTAGGGAGATGTTCTCTGAGTCCTTCAGCAGAAATCTCATAGGATCATAAAATGGATTGAGGATCATCCAGCTGCAAACCTCCTGCAGGGGACAACTACCAGCTATAGTTATTTTCTCTGGATCTCTACTGTTCAAGGCTGTTTATTAAAAAGCTGCTATTTGAGGTGGCAGTGAGGCTGAGATAAGCCTCCATTAATTGTGGGTACATCAGGTGAAGAAACAACTGGAGAAAGTGATGGCTTTTTGGGAATGATGACTGCCCTGGAAGATCTCAGCTGCCTCACCCAGCAATTCTGCTTTCTCTGAATGTTTACTTTTTGGTTGTCACCATCCTCTTCTTCAGATGAGTCCAAATAATCAAGGTTGGAGAACAAAAAGGTGGGAAAATGATGAGTGGAGTGGAGTTAAAAGAGACAGCGAGGTGCTCTTGTGCCTCCCACTGAAATCTTCTGCAGGGCAGAAGAAGCACAGGAAGAAAAATGCAGATGCAAAATACTTGCATGTGTGCTGAAACAAGCATAAAGGAACTTTTTATTCATGTGTTTTGGTTGCAGGACTTCACATGTAAATAAATTTCACACTCAACCTCCCTTGCCTGTGCTGTCTAAAGCCTGTCTCCTAGGAAGAGACACACACATACACAATTTGTTCTTCTTGGAAAAATTTGTTCATATAAACAGAACTCTCCCACAATTCAAGGGAAATTTTCAGTGAGAAAGGTATGTGTCAACACTGATGTTCTGGTACTTTCTATGTATTTGTTAACAATATGCCCCAAATAATGTGCTTTGTTCTTGGCTCAATTGCATCTGGAGACAGCAAAGCTGTCTGATAATTCCATCACAGTTCCATATTTGCTGTTCTTGGTGCTGGGGCTTTGAGACCACATGTGTAGAGAGGTGGGGAAAGTATGGGTGAATTCCTCCTTGACACTGGTAAGGATAATATCAGTAGGTCCTATTAACTATCAGGTACTTTTTGCTGAACACAACAATGGCAACAGAATCTCAGATGCAAGAAAATCTCCAGCTGAACGCTGTCAGTAACAAGGAGACCGTGCCAGAGAAACAAAAGATCACTCTGTATTTGGCTTTCCTTAGGCTCTTTTTTTCACTTATTCACCTAAGTCCCTGCTGGAGAAAGCAGGATAGCTACATCCTTATTTTGGCCAGTCCAGCCATTCTTCTGTTTTGTTTTCACTCCTTTCAGATCAACAGGCTAAATTCTTAGGGCAAACAACAAATTTGTGCTTGCACAGAGGGATGGAGAATCTCTCCTACAAGGAAAGGCTGAGTGAGCTGGGAGTGTTCTGCCTGGAGAAGGGAAAGCTCTGGAGAGTTCTTAGAGCCCCTTCCAGAGCCTAAAAGGGGCTCCAGGAGAGCTGGGGAGGGACATGGCACAAGGGATGAAGGAACAGGACAAGCAGGA
>NW_005054615.1:217418-217879 GCF_000277835.1 Geospiza fortis
CAGAGGGCAGGGCTGGATGGGATATTGGGAATTAGGAATTGTTCCCTGGCAGGGTGGGCAGGCCCTGGCACAGGGTGCCCAGAGCAGCTGGGGCTGCCCCTGCGTCCCTGGCAGTGCCCAAGGCCAGGCTGGACAGGTGGAAGGTGTCCCTGCCCATGGCAGGGGGTGGAACTTTGGGTCCTTAAGGTCCCTCACAAGCCAAACCATGCTGGATTCTGTGACTCTGATTGGTCTGCCAGTTTTTCTTCTTGAGCTATTCTATGCCACCCCACTCCTGGCAGGTGAAACACATTTAATAAATAAAACACACACTTCCTCAGCTGCCATCCTCCAGAAAGACAGGAGAAGGGTCTGTCTTGGGGGATATTCTCCAAGCCCTGCTGAGCACGTGCAGCCATTTCAGGGGCTCTCCCTGGTCACAAAAGCAGCTTGGCTGACTGAACTGGGCTGAGCAGCTCCAA
>NW_005054615.1:217935-231072 GCF_000277835.1 Geospiza fortis
GGTGACGGGAGACAAACCAGTGAGTGCATGGACCAGTGTTTAAACAAAGGAACCCCAGCTCTTTCTTGGAATAGCAACATTTTGATGTCTCCAATCCCCTGACACTGGTCTCATAAAGGCAGTAACATAAACCATGTGCTGGGGGCTGATTTTCTGAGGGCCAGCCCGCTCTCATTGTGCGCTTCATTACAGGCCAAAGGCGACATGAAACGCCATCCGCCGCGGCCGGGAGTTAAACACTGGAGTTAAACACTCCCTCTGTTCAGAACAGCAACACTCAATTAAACAGCATTTCTCATGCTCTGCACCCTCCATTGTGGCTGTGTTTAAGGGGAATAATGGGAGCACTGACCTATATTGCGCTTCTTGTTATCGATGGAGATGAAGCGCACGCAGGGATTATCGGCGATGTAGCGAGCAGCCCAGGGGACAGCAATCCCTGTGCCAGCCTCATAAAACAGTCCCAGGGCATAACGGGATGAGTAGCTCACAGATTCCAGTTGCTGCTTTTGACTTGCATTAATTACTGTGAAAAGAGGGGAAAAAAAAATAAAAAAAGGGAAAAGGAAATCAGACAATCCCTCTCCGCTCAGAACATTAAATATGGGAATGCTGTGGTTAAGCTGATTATTCCTTCCTGAAAATGACCAGACTGCTAAAACTAAGAATTTAATATTAAGCCAGTGCTTTTTAGGTTTCTTTTTGTTGGTTTTTTTTTTTTTTCTGGGACATCTCTTCATGAAGTTTTAATGGTGCATTATGTGGAGTGTGTCCTTCACACACAACCCTCCCCCAGCTGCTGGGGGTTCATCTCCCAGCTCTCCCTTCTAACTTCAAATTTCGATGATTTTGGTGACTTTTTTTTCAAATCTTGTCTCAAAGGGTGAATAAAAAACAATAAAATGCTTGGCTTGCCTCAAGGACATCAAGTAAATGGTCATATGGCTCGACAAGCACCAAAATTATTTCACATATCAACAAAATGAACTCAGAGCCTCTTGAACCTCTGGGGAGAAGAGCCCTGTGACTTCAGTGCTGCAATTCAAATGAATGAAGAAAACCACACTTCAGCCTACAAAAGGTTTGTAGTGAAGTTCAGCTCCTTCAGCTGAAGGAATTTTAAAGCAGTTTAGAAAATTTCAGAGCAAGCATGAATCCTAATTCCTCCCTATGATTAACTCTTCTATCTTCTAATTACAGCAAGATCTGCTTTTTGCTGCAATTTCGTAATCTTCATAAAAAGCTGCACAAAGTAGCATTAGCCCCACGGTGAGCATTCAAATACTATTTAATTTCATGCCACAGGGAAATCCACCAGCTTGGCTAATTGTGGAGTTCAGTCCCATGTCTCTCTCCCTGTGACTGGATGGATGTCCAAGGCTCCTGCGAGCTGGAGCAGCACACAGCAGAGACAACAGCTCAGCTGATGATGCATGAAGAAAGGAACAGCTCACCCCACAATGGGGCAGGCTGACCAAACTCAGGGCACAGCACTGTGGCCTGCCAGCTCTCCCTGCTGAGGGGCTCCTGGTGGGTCTCCCCCACCAGTCTGACCTAATGCCCAGTACACCAGAGGATCACAAGTCAGGTTCTGTCGCAGACAACTTTTATGAAAACTCTTTTCCTTAATATTTTTCCTCCTGAGAAGCTGAGAAGCCTCAGGAACAGAATGTAAACATTGATTATCTGCTGCTGCGGAATGCAACAGGTGGATCTGTGATTGGCCCGTGTTGGTTGTTTCTAATTAATGGCCAATCACAGTCAGCTGGCTCGGACAGAGAGCTGAGCCACAAACCTTTGTTATCATTCTTTCTTATTCTATTCTTAGCCAGCCTTCTGATGAAACCTTTTCTTCTATTCTTTTAGTTTAGTTTTAATGTAATATATATAATAAAACAATAAATCAAGCCTTCTGCAACATGGAGTCAGATGCTCATCTCTTGCCCAATCCAAGAACCCCTGTGAACACTGTCACAAGATTCCACCTCAAATCCCACCAGAAACCTGCCCTGAAATGCCCCCAAGGAAAAAAAAATAAAAACTGAAAAAACTTGGGATGTTTTTTTTCACGTTTTCCCCACGAATATGCTGGGGACCAGAGCAATGGGGAGAGCAGAAAGAAACACTGACCAAGGCACAAAACCTGGGGAGAGGAAAGGAGGAGAAATTGGCATCTGGCAGGTGGTGGGGGGGGAGGAAGCAGGACTGGCCGAGCACGAAGGGCGTTGAAGAAGCTCCCCTTCCCTCTCCAGTTCTCCCTCTGAGAAGGAGCTGAGGGGTGCAGCTGCCTCTCACCCCTGCACTCAGATCTTCCCAAGAAGGATCTACCCCAAGGTCACTCTGCTCTCTTCCTCCCCTGGCACTCAGGGCTCCTGGGTGCCATGCCAAAGGCCCAGAGCAGCCTGGCACGCCCCAGGCAGGGCTCTGGCTTCCATCCCAAATTTCTGTGCTGCTCAAAGGCTGACCCAGGCTCCTCGGGACTGTCTCACCTCCATCCTCTTCCACAGCTTCCCTGCAGCTCCTGCAGCCCTCAGGACAGGGATGTGGATGGATTTCTTGGCTTGGAGGGGGAGGCAGGGATTAAGCAGGGCTGTGGGGCAGGCTGGAGGGCTGCCCTGAAGGAAAGGATGCCAGCAGGAGAGGACCTTGCCCATCCCTCCCTGCTGGAAGTGTTCCCTGGATTAAGTTCCTGTGAGCTTAACGTGGTGCCAGCACCCAGGAACATCCCAGGGCTCTCCTCCAAGCAGCAGCAGAGATTTTCCTGGGGCTTGTCCCGGCCCAGCCAGGGCACAGAGCTGCTGCTGAACACATTAAGCCCAGCCCAGGGGACAGATCCCACACAGAAGCCAGCCCCTGTCCCCTCTCAGGAAGGAGCTGTGCCCAGCTGGGCTCCCAGATGTCCATCACCACCTCCTTACAGCCACCACAAATAACCACACTGCATTGCACATCCTTGCTGTGCTCCAAAAGAATAGAAAAGTCCTATAAACAAGCACATGTAAAGTAAAATCCCACAGTGCACCACAATTTGTCCAGGTTGCTCTGGCTACTCCTTATCCCTTGGGGAAAGGAACATAAACAAGACCTCCTCCAAATTCCCTGCAATGGAGCTGAGCTTCCCTGCTCCTCAGGGTGGGAATTTGCTCCAGTTTTATTACAGGGAGCCCCTGAGCAGGTACAACCTTCAGAACATTCAGTGGTGCCAGAGCTGGGGTGGCCAGCTGGCTCTGAAGCACCTGGTTGCCAGCCCATCATGTCCTTATGGAGCTGCCTCCACCAGCTTGAGGAGGTGTCAGGGGTCACCAGGATGTCTCTGGGCTGGAGGGTTGAACAGCCGCACGTTGGGTGCCAAAATATTGGAATTTAATACCAATATAGCCAGATGGAACATGCCTGGGCTCATCTGGCCCTTGCTGCGTGACCAAAGGTGGCAGCTGTGGTGGTTTCACCTCAGAGACACCTTTGGCTGGCTGGATGCTGCAGCTGGGCGCTTGGGACAAGTCCAGGCAAGCAGGAGCTCAGGTTTACCTCTGGCGGAGAGGCTTCAAGGCAAGGTGAAGGAAAGGAGTCGGTTCTGCTGGAGGGTTTGGATCCAGAGCTTTATTCCTGGCTCACAGGCCTCTGAATCCAGCAACAGCTCCAACAGAACCACGAACCCCAAGGCTGCTGTGTCTTTTAACCCCAGGGAGAGGGGGAGGGAAGGGGTAGGGATCCCACCAACCAGGTAAGGGTGGGGGGCGAAGTCTCAGGGGACAAATGACACCTGGATGGCCCAATGTCCCCAGGGCTGAGTGGCATCTTTTGAACTTTGCCAATCACATGATGCCCTTTATGGAATGCCAAGATTGAGGGACAGCACTCAGCAAGGGGGCAAGGGAGGGGAAAGGAGAGGTGATTGGCACATCTGGGGAAAGAACTGGGATACTGAGATAGGCTATTACATCGCACCGCAACAAGGATGGATGCTGGATAGCTGGATTGAGGATAAACTGAGATTTTGTCAGGTGTAAGCAGACCCATGGTGGTGCTTGGCCAGGGGATGATGGGGAAGTGCAGGATGGAGGGACACCAGCCCAGCTGGGCAGGCCAGGAGAGGGGAGAAGAGGGAAGGCAGCTCCAGGGCTGGGACTTCCCAGATCCAAGGGCTGTAAACAGCCAGGACAGCTCATTCCCATGGCCAGGGAAGGAACAGCTTGGGGAAGAAGTGACTTTTCCAAGCCTTGGGGAGATGGGATAACAGCCAGGCTGAGGACAGGCTGCCGCAGTGCCCAGCACCTGCAGGTGTTTGGGGACAGTGACAGGCTGCTCACCTGGTGACATGTGAACCCCAGAGGAGCTCACACAGGATCCCCGAGGCTGGAAAATCCCTGCCAGCCCATGCAGCCCACCCTGTGCCCAGTGCCCACCTTGTGCCCAGAGCACGGAGTGCCACCTCCAGCCCTTCCTGGGACACCTCCAGGGATGGGGACTCCAAAGCTCCTGACAAGGTCTGAGCACCACTTTCTGTGAAAAAAAGGTTCCTCCAGACCCCCAGGCTAAGCCAGAGCTGGGAGGGAACCCATAGGCTGGAAGCAGCAGGGCCCTGGAGCCCTGGCCAGGCTCAGGGCACTGAGGCCACGTCAGGGCATCCCTGGGCATGGGGATCCCCCAGCACCCCATCCCAGAGCTGCTCCTGGCTGGGGTTTTCTGTGCCCCAGCTGTGCCTCTGGTCTCTTTCTGGTCACACCATAAACCAGAACTGACTAAAACCCATCATCCCCAGCAGTCGCATTTACACCCCAACATTTGAAAGTGCATTAATTCAATTACTGATGTGTGTTTGCCGACTAATTTCCTTCACTACTGCTCAGGTTCTTCAAAAAAAGAAAAAAAAAGTCTGTGGTTCACTGGGTTCTAAGCAGCTGCACATTTACCAAATGGAGGAAGTTTTTATAGCTCGAGAAGACAGGCAAGAAAGTGACGTCAAATTTGAAATCCAGCAGCAACAAAAAAAGCTGAGCTACGTGCAAAAACAAAGCTAAGAGTTGTAGGATTGAGGTTTTCCCCCTGCTCCATCCATTATGCATTTCAGCAAGGCCAACAAGTTGATCTAAGGACATGGAGAGAACCTTCATTTTGAATTTCCATACTTTTATTGGTTTAAATGAAAACCAGACTGTTGTTTTAACGCTGGGTATGAAACCACAAAATAACTATTAACTTTTCCCCTTCCAACAAAAACGGTTACGATGATTTTAATAACACTTTTGGAAAAAAGAAAACCCAACAAAAACAACAAAACAACCCAAGCTTTCAGAACACAGAATTGCCCAGCATAGAGCCATAGTGATATTTTTAAAGCAATGCATGAAGACATGAAAATCTTGTATTTTCCACTGCAAGACTCAGCTCCAGCTGCACTGTGAGCGCCACTGAAGTGAGTGTCCTCTGGAGATTTCATCACATCAAAGCAAGGGCCATGTATACTTTATTTGCTGTTTCTGCAGACACTGACAGCAGAGTGGATTACTTATCTGTAACACTCAATAAATACAGCCAGGGCCTTTTATCTGCTGTTCCAGGGCTTTAATGTCACCTCGCTGCCTCACTGGTGTTGTGGGAAGGAGAGGACCCAGAGATGCCATCAGGGCCAAGGCTGGAGCTGGCAGGCTGGGAGCACGGGCACCATGCCATGCAGGAGGGAGCCCAGCCTCCCACACAGAGCCAGGGAGGCAAAAATAAACCCAGCTGCTAAAACAGCCAGGAACTGACTGGAGTGATCAAGGTTTCACCCTGGGCTTTTCGCTCTTTCTGCCAGAAAGTGCAGGAGGAGGTTGCAACATCACGGAATCACAGACTGGTTTGGGTTGGAAGGGACCTTAAAAATCATCTCTGCCATGGGCAGGGACACCTTCCACTATGCCAGGCTGCTCCAAGCTCCATCCAGCCTGGCCTTGGGCACTGCCAGGGATCCAGGGCAGCCCCAGCTGTGCCAGGGCCTGCCCACCCTGCCAGGGAACAATTCCTAATTCCCAATATCCCATCCAGCCCTGCCCTCTGGCAGTGGGGAGACACCCTGCTCTGCAGAGAGGCACTGCAGGAGGGCACAGCTGCATCCCTCACCACCAGCTCCTGGCAACTGTCAGAGCATCCAGCAAGGACTGGGCTCCCTGCTGCCCCTTTGGGCAAGCAGAGATGGGCAAGAGCCACCATGGCTCAGTGCAGGACTCAGGAGGCTGAAACCATGTCAGGACTGCAGGGAACACCAGCTGCTACCATGTGAGATGTATTTAAAACAACACTTGTTTTGGGAAGTTTCACTATTGCTAATTCAGTGCTGCTAAAAGCTTGTGGGGACCCATGTCCCCATGAAGTCACCCCATGACATCAGAGCTCAGCTGGGACGCCTGGAGCCAGCTCCTGCATCACCCCAAGGGTGTGGGGGCAAACTTGGGCAAAGAAACCAAGATCCTGCTTTAAAGGCTTCCAGGGATGAGAGGGAAAACCCTCACTTTGTTCCACCAGCTGAGTGGCAGAGGGGATTTTGCATCCTGACAATCAGCAGCTCCAAGAAAGGGTAGCAAACAGCCAGAACTATCTTCTGCTTTAGTGCACAGCAGCTACTGCCTAGAATGTTCAAAATCACTTATTAAGGTATTGCCAAGGTGACTACATCCAGAGCTAATAGACATGACCAGCCACCAAAGCAGTAAGGAAAAAAAAAACAAAACCCTTTGGCAGTACTTTGAAGGAATGAAAGTGCTATTAATACTGCAAAATGTGAGGAAGCTGGACTTTTTACTTCAGGAGAAGATGGCTCTTTTTCACCTGAACTGCTTTCACTCTAAACTTCTTATTCTAATAATTCCATGGGAATGGCATTAGGGCCTGGCTTGAACTTTGTGACTTTGTCACTGCCCAGCCACCCTGCAGCTTCCTCCACCTTCTTCATTTCTTCTCCCACTTCATTTTATTGACCACCTGCCTCTCTCACAGCTATGCCCTCAATAACCCCACCACTGACCCTGTGCCCCAGGAGGTTTTGTGGCTTCCTTAGACTGCTTTGCTCAAGATTTTGCTTGCACCAAATCCCCACACATCACTCAGACTCTGCTGGTGGCAGGGCATCTGTGAGTGCCCAGTGACCACCACTGCTCTGAAAGCTGAAAAGGAAACTGTGGTTAAACGGCTGCAAAGATATTTTCAGCTCAGGTGTCAGGCTGAGGGATCTCCAGAGATTCACCCAGCAGAATGGGCAGCTCAGATGATATCTGCAGGGACAGTTTATTGTCACAGCTCTGCTCAGGAGGTGACTTGGGCTGGTGCGTTATCACAACATTCATTCACACACCAAAGCCTGCTTGGATGGGCACCTCTCCTTGCCCAGCAGGGACCTCTCCCACTGCTCTCCAGAGGCAGGAGCTGCTGCCCTGAGCTCTCCAGCTGCGTGGGGACAAAGGACAGGCCCTGCAGGCCAGGCTCTCAGCAGTGGCCATGCCACTGGCCCTGTGCCACCACCGCGCTGGCCGCAGCCCGTTCCCGCTGCTGCTCTGCGTGGGAGGGAGCAGAGGTTATGAGAAAGGCTCCACTTTTAATCCAGCTTCCTTATCAAACAGCTCAGAAGTTTGTTGGGTTGTTTTTTTAATTTTTAAAAAGGCAGTGTAACAGTTAAAGCCAGCCATGGCCGTGCCTGCACTGAAATGGTCACTAAATGGAGTTATTGCTGTGATATTCTTCCCACGGCTGGAATAATCCTGCTCACCTCTGTGTGTGTGTTTGCAGCAACAAGGACCTAAATAATCACTACAAATCACAGCAGCCCTGGCTCACTTGGCACAAAGCTTCATTATCTCAAGCCTGTGGGACATGAAGGAAAGGCACATCTAGAAATGTAGATGATGAAGAGGAAAAGAGATGCTGGGGGAGAAAAAGACAGCACAACAAAGTTTTTATGAAGTTCCTGATTTTGAGAACTTGGATAACTGTCCATCAGCTGCTCTTGATGAGATGATTAGGAATTCATAGGATCACAGGAGAGTTGGGGTTGAAGGCACCTCTGGAGATGATCCAGTGCAGGCAGGGTCACCTGGAGCAGGTGACACAGCAGCACTTCCAGGAGGGCTTGGGATGAATCCAGAGAGGGAGACTCCACACCCTGCCCAGGCAGCTCTGCCACCCTCATGGGAAAAAGTTCTGCCTCCTGTTGAGGCGGAACACCCTGTGTTTATGGCCATTGCTCCTTATCCTCAGCATCTCAGTATTAAACTAAAACCTTGCATTTTCACAAGAAACATTTCCATTCATCTGCACAACCACACGAGTTCAAGTTTTGAACCAACAGAGAAATGGAACTGCACCTTTCCTAGAACAGGGGGCAAAGCTGGCACAGGGGCTGAGAGCCACCCACTCCTGTCTCCTGTAGGAAGGGCAAAAAAATTTAAAAAAATTAAAAAAAAAAAAAGAAAAGAGGAGGGATGAGTAACCAAGGGAGAAGCTCCGTGGCATCTTTGCCAAACACTTCAATGCTCAACTCATACTTAAAAAAAAAAAACAAACAGCTCTGATCTCCACAGCAATAATATTTTTTGTTACTTTTAACAGACAATTCAATTTTTAAATTTGGCGAACCACTATCCCCCATCCCCAATTCCATATTTTTACCCTGCATTACACACAGCTCCACACTGCTCTCTCCAGCCAGCATGCTCACTCTCAGGTGGGTTTAACGCACATGCTGACATCATATTCACATTTCCTTGTGTTTGTATTCATGAAGAAAAATAACTTTTCAGCCTGGTTATTGGGAGGGCTGAGCTGTGAGGGCAGAGGCTGACTCTCAACCCAAAATCTGGTCGTGCAATGCCCACACACCACAGCATGGAAATGCAGCTCCCTGTGGGTTATTGCATCCATGGTTTTGATCCAAAATTAATGACAGTTGAAAATGTGAACGTCTGCTAAGCTTCCACCCTGGGAAGAACAGGATATGACATTTATAAGCAAGTAGAACTAAAGGAGAAGACAATAACTGAGTGTTTCTCACCACCCAAACCCTTCCTGTGGTTACAGCACAACCTGCCTGGGGAAAGGAAGCCAGTCCTGTCATGGTTCAAAATGCCCACATTTCAGCTGGGAAATTTCTTCCAGTTTGGTTTGGCTGTGCAGCCTCCAGTACAGAGCATTCCTCCTTCCAGCAAGGAATTAAGAACCCCAGAATTTTCCAGGAGATTTTGGGCATGCCTGGAAATTAGATTCACTCAGAAAGAACCCTGAGAAATTAGTCAATAAAGCCCAAATAAAAAATAAAACGCACGTGTACACTCCAGTTCCTGCTTTGTAAGCATTCAGTGGGAGATGTGGATGATACACATGGCAGATTAGCAGGACTGCAAATCCAGTTTCCATACAAAACCACATTTTTACTGTGTTATTCTCACAGAGCCCACTAATTCCTGTAGCTGGATGTTGACAGAAACCAAAGACATCTTCAAGAAAATCTGATTTATTCAGGGATCTCTACATAGATGTACGATCTTACCTTTGAGGTAAGAGGCTCGGAAAAGCCTGGCTATAAAAAATAAAGCTCATTGTCACATTTCCCCCGGATTAATCTGCAAATTAATTTGCAGAAGTTACTCTGTAACTTGATGTAGGAAGGAAGCTCCTCTAAGTCCTCTGTAATGACAGGGCACAGCAGGAAGATGAAACTGGATTAATTTGCAAATTAAGCTTCCTTCCTACATCAAGTTCCAAAGTACTCCACACAGTTCTGGTACTCTCTGGTGCCAAAACGTAAAAGCTCATTACTTATAATAATCACCATCATAAAACATTTAGCAAATAACTTCTTCACCTACTGTACACACAGCATTGAGCCGAATAATAAAGCCAGGAGGATTTATTTTCTTTAAATATTCCACCAGTTGCTGAAATAGCATTAAAAGCTTTTCAAGGCAACGAAGCAAGAGGTTGGATTATTGCTGCGTGCTGTGACTCAGGCAGAAGAAACACATAAATCAATTGAATTAGATCTGCCCTGGTGTTTGTGGTTTCTGGGCTGCAGCAGGACCCTAATGGCCTGTAGGGCTGGGACACAGCAACTGGGATTCTCCCACAAGGTCCCAGTAAAGGCAGACCCCTGGAAACCCTGCCCTGTTTCCCAGCTCACATCAAGCCCTGCAAAAAGCAACACCAGACAGTGCAGGGCAGCTCCACAATATCAGACACCAAAGCTATTTCCATTTAAATAAGAACTGGAGGAAAATGCTTTCAGGCATTAATTATTGAGGAAGGATTCAGCTGGCCTCTGGAAATTTCCACTTAAGAGGAGATATTAACATATTTTCTTCTCTTTTTAAAGTGCATCTGGTTCATTACCAGGAGGATGCAGAAGGAAGGAATACAGGTCAAAAAAAGTCAAAGAAACTGCATTCAACTTTGCAAAGAACCCCCTTGGGGTGACTCTTAGGGGATTTTTTTCCCCCCATTCAGGCCAGACTAGTAAGTTTCAGTATTACTTCTACTTGGACCTCTGCTTTTGGGAATGTTCTGAGTCACTCCAAGCAGCCTTCCTGGGCTTGCCAGTGCTGGGAGAGAGCTCCACTCTCCTGACACAGAGCAGCTGCCTCCTCCAGGCCACTGAGCCACCCCATCCACCTCTGGAGCCTCTGGGATGCAGAGCTGCAGGGACACCAGGGGATGCACCAACAGCAGGAACCTGCACAGGAGCCACCTCCTTCCCTCCCATGGCCACCTCCCCAAGGCACAGCTGTTCCCCTGTTAAATCAGAATTATGATGTTTTCCCCCCTGATGTTGTGGGAATTACCAATCCCAGTCCTCCCAGAAAGGCAGAGCTGAAGTGGAAGGCACAGCCAAGAAGGGGTTTGCTGCCATGCCCTCCTCCCTGGCAGTCCAGCTGTGCTTCCCATGTGGATTTTACTGCTAAGCAGAGACTGTGGTAAATACTGCAGGGTCTGTCTGCTGCCTCACTTAGTTAGGAAAAACGCTTGCTGGGGAGCTAAATGACCTTGCACATCTGTAGGGAATTTCTGGATGTCTATTCTGCTGCTCATTCTCAGCATTAAGCTTTGTTTTCTCAATTCATCACAAACAGCCTCCCTTTTTTTGATATTATTAATGCCTGTGAGTTTCTATCTGTCACACAGTTTAGCTTAAATGCTTCCAGGCTGCTTCTCCTCCTTCCAGGGGTTTGGCCTGAAGTTGCATCTGTATTTTACCATCCTCAGATGGGTCCTCTACCAGCTCTGCTCATTTCCAGCCCCTCCTGAGCAGAACCTCAGTGCATGCTGATGGGGATTTTGCAATACCTTGAAGTATTGGGGCAAATCTTAGACCATCCTCTTTCTGTTCAGATTCCTATTATTTATATATTTATATATAAATATTATTTATTCCTATATTTATATATTCCCCAGATCCTCCCTTTGGATCTGGTTTAGACAAAAAAATTAACAAATTAGGAGTAAGACAAGTCTTGAATGGTTTTTTTTTTTGGTTATGCCAGAGAACACAGTAAGACATTTGTGGTCTCTTCAGATAGATGCATCAGAAAGGTGTTTGAAGACAAGTCTTGAATGGTTTTTTTTTTTTGGTTATGCCAGAGAACAGTAAGACATTTGTGGTCTCTTCAGATAGATGCATCAGAAAGGTGTTTGATGGTTTATAACGTGCTGGGCTTGAATAAAAACCTGATTAGTAAATTTGCAATACATTGAGGTAAATTGGACAGCTGACTTTTCCAAGAGATGCAGGCTATGATGGTGCAAATAAAACCAGAACTTAGTATGGTTTTCTTTTATTAAATCTGCAAAGAATGATCCCCTTATGGAGGTGATTCCTGACAGGAAATACCTTATCAGCTGCCCAATCTACCCTGCTTCCACCACAGGAAAGCACAGAGCAGTATGAAAGCAAAGAAGGAAAAAAAAAAAAAAAGAAGCAGAGAACAAATTCCAAAGAGAAAAGGGGTTTGAAAAGGGGTTTCTTAGTGTAAAAGGCTGGGAGAGCTGGGATTGTTCAGCCTGGAGAGGAGAAGCTTTGGGGTGACCAAACTGTGACCTTCCAGTGCTTGGAGCAGCCAAAAAAAAAAAGATGGAGACTCATTATAAGGGCCTGGACAAGGGAGAATGGCTTCAAACTGGAAGAAAGTAGAGTTAGATGGGATATTGGGAATTAGGAATTGTTCCCTGGCAGGGTGGGCAGGCCCTGGCACAGGGTGCCCAGAGCAGCTGGGGCTGCCCCTGCATCCCTGGCAGTGCCCAAGGCCAGGCTGGAGCAGCCTGGGACACTGGAAGGTGTCCCTGCCCATGGCAGGGGTGGAATGGGATAAGTTTTAAGGTCCTTTCCAACTTATGATTTTGTGACAATCCTGAAGCCCTCCAGGAGAGCAGAGCTGCAGCAAGAAGATATTTTTCCCCATCTGATAAAGTTCTGTGCTCTCCCTTGGATGGGTGAGCTGAAAACTCACAAAATACCAAATCCCACTGCTCCTTCCACCTGCTGGGGTATGTGGAAAAGGCAAAAGGATCAGGGTGACAAAGTCACCAGTGAGAAAGGAAGAAAGGCACTGGCACAGGGACATGCCAGTGGTGCTAGGAAATTCATGACACATCACACACAAATATTTGCAATATTAAAAAAAACCCCTAAATTATATTTGGAGGAAGTCTGTGATTTTCTACTGTTGGGAGAAATCTCATCACGAGCTGAAACACTGAATCCATTTAAATGTAATTTCAACTCCCAATGAGGCTTTCAAGCTTCCAAAGGCATACAAATGATTTCAGAGGGTAAATCCTCATCCTGCTAAGACACAGCCAAGAGAACTGAGCTTGGTTTGGCAACACCTGTAAGACAAGCAGGAGGGAGGTGCAGCAGGTTTAAAGGGAAGAAAAAAGGGGATAAGGCAAAGAGGTGACACAAGGCAAAGACACTCATCTCCCTCCTCATCACCAGAGAAAGCAAATATTTGCTTCATACAACCCACCACAACTGTGCCTGTGCAAGCACAGAACTCCACTACCTGGCACTAGAAGCTTTTTGCGATTATCTTTATATATAATCATATAAATATATATATATGATTATATAAAAAGATATATACATATAAACTTTATATATATTTTAATATATATATT
>NW_005054615.1:231222-236885 GCF_000277835.1 Geospiza fortis
TATATATAAAGATATAGATATAATCTTTATATATCTTTTCTATAAATATATATATTTATATATAAATGAATAAATAAATAAATAATTAAAAATATATATAATCTTTATATATAATCACATACAAAAGCTCCCTGTCCCATCCTTTAATTCACCCCAAACACTTTATTTTTTGTGCCTGTCTGCATTACCAGTACTTCAGGGGGTTATGGGGAAGGAAATAAAGCCATAAAATTTATTCTTTCAAGAGGAGAATACAACTTTTCTGAAGAGAAAAGTTGTTATAAAACCTAGTAGCTAATGAGAAAGTTTATTTTTAGGAGGTTTCTGCGCTGTAATAATTAGTCCAGGAGAATCTGGGACACACAGTTTCAGGAATCCTCATCCTGAGATAAAGCTACATAACACGGGAGCATCACAGGGCTGAGGATCTTTATAATCACCTCACAAGCATCTACAGATCCAAATTTGGATGGAATTTAAAGTTTAACATTCATAATATTGTGTACAGGACGATAATAAAAAAAATCAAATCCATTTACTTTCATCTGAGAATTATCTAAGCAGTCTTACAAAGCAAATCCTCTTGCTGGGGAAAAAGAAGCTTTTGGACAATGGAAAATGCCAGGACTCCACAACTGCCAGCCTGGACAGACATTTCCTGCAGGAAGAACTTCTCATCCATCAGATCTTTCACCCTTTACATGACTCTCATCTCCTCTAAAAATGGCCCTGACAAACTTTTCCTTTTTTAAACCCACACCAAGTGCTGCTGGGTTTCATAGGAGCTACCAGAACTGTGAAAAACACAATAAACCTCCTCACAGAAATCAAGAGACAGAAATCAAGGGTATAAAATGCCACTTGGGATCCCACATGCCACACTGACACTGTCCACAGACAGAGCACACATGAAATTTGGGGCTTTTGTTTTATTCTGGGTGGTTTTAAATCAAATAAGTTGTGGCCATATTTCTTTCTAGGTTTTATTATGCTTTTTTTTTTCCTTTTTTTGTTCCCTGCAGCTGAATTAGTTCTAGACTTTCTGAGCCTTTCCTGCCAGAAGTTCTAATAAAGCAAAGACTGAAAAGCTGAAACAAACAGTTTTATCCTTCTGCTATTTTTAGAAGCCCATTTGAATTCTTATGTGCATATTTCAGTAACTAAAAGGGCAAGGGAGAGGGGAAAAACATAATTTCTGCTGTGTTCCAGCAGAAGAAGAATCTGAAGTGGATACAAAGGGAGAGAAAAGGGAAAAAACTGGGACTGGATAAAGGAGCAGGGAAAGAAGCAAAAGGGCAGATGAGAAAACCAAGGCAGTTTGTACAGAGGAAAAACAACATTAAATGCAAGGCAACAGGACAGGAGGAAAAGACAACAGAAAATACAGTAGAGACAACAGATTTACAGACAAAAAAAGTTCAAGGAAGAGAAGGAAAAGTTTCAAAGTTTTAGGGGACAGTAATTAAAAAGCAAGTGAAAGATGAATCAAGGGAAACCCGAACTAAAGGAGGAAAACACGGAACTGAGGTTTGCAGAGGGAGGCAGCCCAGAAGGAAGGCTCACATAATAACTGAGATTAACAGACACTTCTGCCAGATGTTCTGTCTCCCTGAACTCAGTAGAAACAATGGGATGGCTCCTCTTACTGAACTGGCAGGGAGTTTTATTTTGGGTTACACACTTTACGAATTCCAGTTGCCTTGGCCGGTGCTGAACGTCTGAAAGTCTCTTTAAAGATTTCCACTGCCACTGCTGAAAAGAAGCATCCAGAGAACTGCTGCTCTCCTCCCAGATATGCTCTGCGGGTTTTATTTACTCTTCTGAACAGCAGAACCATAACAGATCTCTCTATCAAAAGCAGAATAGCTGAAAGGCCCTATAATAACTTAAAAAGTTGCTGTGTTCTGTAACTGAATGCTCAGCCCCAAGCAAGCTCAGAGCTCATTCCACCTTTTCAGAAAAGGCTGAGACAACACACATCCCAACCTGAAAAATTACTCAGGCCCACCAGGAGCTGAGAGATGCTAAAATACACTAAAAATAAAATAAATGCAAACATTTTCAAGGCCAGCTTGAACAGAGCAACCAGGTCTTGTGGAAAGTGTCCCTGTCCCATGGCAGGGGGTTGGGGTGGGATGGTTTTTAAGGTCCCTTCCAACCCAAACCATCCTGTGATTCCCTGATCCTGTGAAATGGGTGAGGAGCTGCCAGGGGGTATTTTTAGTGGGCTCCTGCAGAGATGGGTAAGAAGTTTTAAAAAGTGCACAAACAATTAAGGAAATGGCAACGGAAAGTTGCTAATGGCACCAAGTCTGCCTGAGTGGGCAGCCCTGCAGGATCTGTACCTTCCATGCAGGAAGCTGGAGTAGCAAGGAGGAGCAGAGCTTGAATTTCATCCTGAAATGACAAATTCTGACCTTAAAAAGGAGCTGGAGGAAAAGAAAGAAGTCTGGGAGATGGGATAAATTAAGGAGGCTCAGCACTTCTCTGGACAGGGAATTCCCACCTCTAAGAGGATCTGCCAGCCCCAGAAAAACACTTCAAGAGGCAACAACTGGAAATGAAAGTTTTCAAAAGCAGGTGGTTAACTACCAGGTGTTCCATCTTTGAGGGTTTCTGCAAACCCTGAATGAATTTCTCTGCTGAAGTGCCAGAGGGGAACCCAAATGTGATTTTTTGTCATCTGAGAGACCAGGCTCCACTCAGAATGGGAAGGAAGGGATGGCCTGTGGCAGGGCAGGGAAAAGACGCTGACTGAACAATCTTCCAAACTTGAAACCATTTGTGAGACCTGTGCAAAGTCTCTCCTGCCATATCAGCAGCCCAGAGGGGCTCCAAGAGAGCTGGGAAAGGACTCTTCCCATGGGAATGCAGTGACAGGACAAGGGGGAATGGCCTCAAGTGAAGTAGGGAAGGTTGAAAGTAGATATTAGGTTTAGATTAGATATTAGGAACTAGTTCTTTACCCTGCAGGCTTGGGGGGAGCAATGTCTCTCCTTCCCCAGGCTGGATGTGAGCCAAGACCAAACACAACTTCCCCAGTCTAAGGTAGCCCAGGGACTCCCTCACTCCTGTCAGCAATTCTGGTTCTTCCTGCAGCACAGCCTGGAGCAGGAAACACAGAGATCCATCCCTGATGTATATATACAATATATAATGATGCATTTATATAACATATATAATATAATACAGACACATCACAGCCCTGATGGGCTGAGCAAGGGGCTGAGGCCAGCACAGGAGCCAGGCAGAGAGAGGTGCAGGCAGGATAGCCTGGGCAGGAGGCACTGGGAGCACTGGGAGCATTGGGAACATTGGGAGCATTGGGAGCACTGGGAGCATTGGGAACATTGGGAGCATTGGGAGCACTGGGAGCATTGGGAACATTGGGAGCATTGGGAGCACTGGGAGCATTGGGAACATTGGGAGCATTGGGAGCACTGGGAGCATTGGGAACATTGGGAGCATTGGGAGCACTGGGAGCATTGGGAACATTGGGAGCATTGGGAGCACTGGGAGCATTGGGAACATTGGGAGCATTGGGAGCACTGGGAGCATTGGGAGCATTGGGAGCACTGGGAGCACTGGGAGCACTGGGGGTACTGGGAGCATTGAGCATGTTTGCCTTCTGACTTTTTCATTTCTTTCTACTTCTCTCAATATCATAGAAAACATTTAATTTAATTTTCCAGGCATGGTCAAAGCAGCTCAGAATTTAAGGTGACTCTTTAACCCTGGGTTAAACAAACCCCAACAAAAATCAAACCAAAACCAAATCCCCCAGATGCTGCAGAACAAAACTGATGCCACTGTAACCACATGAAAAATACTATCATGATAGCTGTAAAAACAGCATTTCCAGTTTTGAATAGTTGCATGATACAATCAAAGCTCTCTGACAAAAAGTGCTAGGAAAAAAAACCTCTTGCAAAAAAACCCTTGCAGCCCCAGTCTCAATAACTAGGATTGGAAACTACTTATTTTTGACAAATCCCTTCATTCTGTGCAACTCAGGATTGTCACAAAGGCAACAGAAACCCATTAAGTGAGTGGTCCAGGCTTCCAGGGTATTAGGTCTCTTCCCTGGATCAAGTTGTGTATGTCTAAATATAATCCAGAATAAGCAGCTAAATGTTATCACATTCATAGTAAGTAACAGCAGAGCTTTTCACCTTAAATAGCCAACCCCAAAAGAGGAAACTTCTTCTGGGGGAATAAAAACACCAGGAAAACCTTGTTGTGTCTCAGCATTCTGCTGAAATCCTACTGGCACAGGTTCTGGTCCTACAGAAATCTCTGAAGAGATTCAGAAGGGAAAATCAGTTACAGCTCAGTCCCCTCTGCAGGACACTGCAGGGATTTTCTCACCTGACTAACCAGAAAAAATCCAGACCAAGCAAAAAAACCCCCACATAACGCAACAAAGAAATCCTGTCCAGTTATCTGGAAAAAAAATTCTTTCCAATAATCATGTCCTGGTCTGCTCTGTCAGTTCATCCATAATGCACTTCCCTCATTAAAAGATGTTATTCTGACTCTGGCCTTTGGCTGAAAACAGAGCACAGCAGGACAAGTGCATCCTAAACATGTGGAGAAGTTGCAGTTTTGCTTGGCATTAACACACTGTCCCTTCCTACACTTGTTGGGATTTACAGGAAGGTTCTGAACAGGCAGGAATTCTCTCCTCTGCTGTTTGAAATCCACCAAGCTCTAAAGCCCCAGCCCTAAGTGAGGTTTTTTACTTTTCATCACACACACACTCAATCACATACATCAGTATTCAAATTACATCAAATTGCAGAATGACCATAATGGATATTTCATGGTTAAAAATACCCCATGCAATGCAGTCAACACCAGCCAACTTCAATTGTTTATAGGACTGCAAACTCTTCTTTTTACAAATAAAGATTTCATCTATATGATCAAAGAAAGATTTCTTTCCAGCCACACTTAAAAAAAAAATAGCTTTTCAAGTTCAGAAAACACTTAAAGAATGAAGCTTCCCAAGTCCAAGTCCCAGCCTGCAGCAGATTTTACAGTTGAGTAATAAACCCTTTTAAAATATGGTTTATTATGGAAATACTGTCAGAGCCTTCATTAAAGCAGGCGCCACGACAGCAGAGCTGCTTCCACAACAAATGGGCTCAGCAGAGAACACCAGGCACCCACTGGCCTGGCCATGGGGGGCTTCCCTCCCATCCCACCCTTCCTTTTCCCTGGGGTGGCATCCCTGGAACTGCAGCTCCAAGGTGCACACACCTCCTGCAATGCCACGGAATCGCTGCTGGCTGCAGAGTTAAAAAGGGATTTTAAACCAGACTTTAAGGTCTGAGGTTTAATTCAGCTTTGCCTCAAAGAGATCATGAAGAATTAAGATCCCATGTCAGCAACATTTCGTGATTTTCATTGAAATATCCTGGCCTCACCGAAGGCAGTTTTGCCCACAGCTTCAGAGCACGAGTTTTACCCAAAGTAAATCAGAGAAACACCTGCTCATTAAGAAAAGAAAAAAGGAGAAAAATTATGCGTTATTATTACAAGAATTTGTTATATGCTGGTAAAATGGGTCAAGATTGAGAGAGTCTGGTAAATGTAAAAAGCACCTCAGCACCCCAGAAATTCAGAATCTGTGTGTAGAACACACTGAGGGCACCTATTCC
>NW_005054615.1:236945-237217 GCF_000277835.1 Geospiza fortis
TTCTCAGAGCACAGAGCCTCCCTTCCTTCTGCAGCCTTCCCTCCAGTTTTGCCCACAACTTCAGAGCCCAAGTTTTACCCAAAGTAACTCGGAGAATCACCTGCTTATTAGGAAAAGAAAATAAAAAGGAGAAAAATTATGCATTATGACAAGAATTTGTTCTATGCTGGCAAAATGGGTCAAGACTGAGAGTCTGATAAATGTAAAAAGCACCTCTGTACCCCAGAAATTCAGAATCTGTGTGTAGAACACACTGAGGGCACCTATCCCAA
>NW_005054615.1:237242-240858 GCF_000277835.1 Geospiza fortis
TCCCTTCCTTCTGCAGCCTTCCCTCCAGTTTTGCCCACAGCTTCAGAGCCCAAGTTTTACTCAAAGTAACTCAGAGAATCACCTGCTCATGAGGAAAAAAAAAAAAATGGAGGATTTTAGAAAATGATGCTTTATTACAAGAATTTGTTATATGCTGGTAAAATGGGCCAAGACTGAGAGAGTCTGATAAATGCAAAAAGCACCTCTGTACCCTTCTATCAGAGAAATTCAGAATCTGTGTGTAAGACACACCGAGCATTGGGATAGAAATATAAATACATATTTTTTCACACTGAGGGCACCTATCCCAAGCAGCAATGTTCCCAGAGCACAGAGGCTCCCCTCCATGTGTCTAGGTTTAATGCCACAGTTCCTTACCCCGAGGCAAACAGGATTCTTTCTTTCCCACTCAGTTATGTTAATTGCAGAAGAACTTGCCTGTCCCTGGGGAAACTGTGGGAAGATCCTGCAGGGCCAGCCAGGGATCCTGGCCACATCCTCAGTGTCACTGAGTTTGCCTCCTGATTGCTCCATGTCTTCCAACTCCTCTCACCAGCACAGAAAATATTCCATTTTTAATATTTTTAATATTTAATTTTCCAGATATGGTCAAAGCAGCTCAGAATTTAAGGTGACTCTTGAACTCTGGACTAAAAAAAAACAAAAAACAAAAAACCCCACTCAAATAAAACAAACCAAAGTGCAGGGGAGGAGGGAGGAAAGGGGGCTTCTGCCCTGGCTGTGCCAGGAGCCTGCTGGGAGGAAGAGGCTGAAGGTTCTTCACAAAAATTGCATTTTCTTTGTATTTTTATTTCCAGGGCACATCACAGGCACAGTGCCCCCTTAATTTCCTCAAATGACCACATTACCAATTTCTTTTTGCAAGAAGAAGACCAACTTCTTGGTGTCCCCCCAAAAAACCATCAGGACATCAGGGATAATATCAGAGGAAAAGCAGACAGAGAAATACACCTGACATGATTTAAATCTAGGTTTCTCCAGTAAATAAATCTTTAAACCCAGTGAGAGGAAGGCAGTGCAAGGAGCCCTGGTGGGGACACAGGAGGAGTTTGGGAAAGCAGTGCTGCAGATGAAAAGCTCATGGGCTGAGCTCCGTCCAGCCCACGCAGAGGAGGCCAAGGAACAGCTCAATCCCACCGGGATTGCAGAAATCTGGGAAGCAAACACTCACTGGAGCACTTTTCACTTGCAAACCTAGCAAGGCCTGCTAAACCCAGGCTTCTCTCAAGGCAGGATTTAAAGGGAGAGATAGATTTATCAAAGGCAAGGAATGGAAGAGACCTCTTGCCCTTCCCAAAAAAGCTGAAAAATCACAAACCAGAGCGATCCCCACTCGATTGTACCAAGCATCCTTTGGCTCATCCATCACTGGAAGTGTTTATGCCAAGATTGGATGTTTGTTTCTAGATTGGCCCCAATTAAAACAGTCTTGTGGCCTCCAGGGCACTGTTTTATCTGGTCAGAGTGGTCCCTCTGGGCTTTCTAATCTGTAATCTGATTTCCAATCATGGAACAGCACTGCAGTGTGCTCTCCTTGGTTCCATCCTTGGAAGTGTCATGCGGTGCAGGATGTGGTAAATAAAAGCACATAGCACTTATTTTTAAAGCTGGCTGGGCTGAGATAGGGAGGAAGGACTATTTGTGGGTGGTTTAAATGAATGTACTATATTTAATTCATGGCATTCATCAGATGACACAGCAAGAGGCACAGAACAAGGATCAAACAATTAAGATTTACTGAGAAAATGCAGTCATTCCACTGGTTTGGAATGGCTAAGGAGGGCCAGCTCTTCAGCCAGCCACGAGATTTTCCTTTTCCATTCATCAGTTTCCCCCCAAAGCCTGGCAGTGAAATCCATATTTATTCCCATTAGGTTTGGTGACATCATATATTTAAGAACACACCAGATCTCCCTGTCCCACTGATGAATTCTGGTGTGTAAAATGGGAACAGAGCTGAAAAAAATAACCTTGTCATGGGCTCTCAGCACTGAACTGGTCCCAGCTTGCTTCCCATCACTTTGAATTTTTGTGGATTTGCCAGAATGGAGGTGGCCAAGTGGCTCTTCTTATATATATAAATATATATATATTATATATATATATGCATCATGCCACTCAAAAAGTTTGGTTAGATTTTTATGATAAATACAAATAATAAACCTACCTGGCCCAAGAATGCCTTTTTTTTTTTTTTGCTCTGAGTGCCCTATTCTCTCTCCAATTTTCCACACAATCAACAGACAAAAGAAGGTCTCGTGTGTTTCCTTGAGAAGAATTCTGTAATTAGAAAGAAATTTGACTGATACAGAGTTAGCTCAGTGGAAAAACTGCAGGAATGGTGAAATGATCAAAGTCACTTGTAAAAACAGACAAAACTAAACATTTGCTTGTGTTTATCCAATGGGGCTCCAGAAAAGAAACATTAATGAACATTTTAATAGGACATTTCACAGCCTAGATAAAAGCTGTATTAAAAAAACAATAATAATTCCAAATCAAATCTTGGGCACCTTAGGAGTATAAATGAAAACAATGAGCACTCTCCTACTTTTTATATGATAAGCAAATCTCTGTTTATTAAATATCAAGAGCCCAATTTTCATTCCACGGGAGCTGCATGTCTAATTCCTCCCAGCTTTTCTGGAAGAGAACACTGCAGGGACAGACAGCCATTCTTTCAAAGCCCTGATGTCTGTGCTTCTGAGTGGGAGCTCCTCAAAAAGGAACGTGAAAGAACGAAACACACATAAAGAGCAAAATCCACAGCCAGACAAACAATAAAGAGCACAAAACAATAAACAGCACAGAACAATAAATAGCACAAGGAGGCCAGGCTGTGATAGCACAGCAAAGCCTTGCCTGGCGTGCGTGTGCGTGTTCTGTCAAAGTTCAGAAAGTCACATCCATCTTTAATAAAGCAAAGCCACACATGGTGGGTTCATTACTGCTGAGCCTCCAGAGCTCGGTGCACTGCAATAATAATCCCAAGCTGGAGTTCAGGAGGTTCCAGGTCTTTTTCTGCGTGACAGATCCTCACGCAGTAACCAAACAATTCCCAGCCTCTGCTCGCTCAGCCTGGGATTCCCAGCGACTGCAAACTTCCCCCAGCACAACCAACAGAAACTAAAACACCACAAATTTATGCAAATCACCCCCAAAACACACAGGGTTTTTAAATTTGGGGCTGTCCAGTGAGAGAAAGGCAGTGCAAATAGCACCTCAGAAAGAGAAAATGAAAATAAAAGCCCTACTGCCGCTCAAATTCTGCATATTTATTTTCTCTCCCTTCAGCCAGAAAAACAGAAATATTTTTTTGCTTTGCACGGATTGCTCCGTGGTGAAGTTGTGACTTAAAAAACTTGCATTTAAGTTAAATTAAAAACTTGCACTAAAAAGTTGCATTTAAAAAACTTCCACAGTCCCTGCAGTGGATTTAAGGCTGTGAGCTGTGCTCATGTTGAATAAGAAATTAGAGAGTTTTCAAAAAAACCTCCTGAAAACAGAGCCAGAGTGGAGGTGGCCAAGTGGCTCTTGTGCCTGCCCCACAGTGTCAGGCCAGTCAAAAAGTTTGGTTATATAATAATAATAATAA
>NW_005054615.1:241172-254230 GCF_000277835.1 Geospiza fortis
TATAATAATATTGCATTGTTTATATTATATATTCAATATTCATATATATTATTATAGGATTTGGGGTTTTTTATTTTTATTTTTATTCATATATTTAATGTATATTTATATTTATATTTATATTTATATTTATATTTATATTTATATTTATTGTCATTTTTAATACAAATACAGCTGAAAATGAAGTTTAAGTCCTGCCCTCCCAGATAACATTGCTGCTGCTTTCAAGCTAATATCAAGTTGTGCACACCTGATGCAGGGAACAGTGAGGCAGCTCAAAATTCTCATTCTTTGCCCCCACAAGCCTTTATTCAAAGGCTGCATGAATAAACCTGATACTGATCCTTCTGCTGCTCAAACAAAAAAGTAATATTAGTTCCCAAATCAAAACACAAAGTTTTAAATATACCACTTCTAGCATGCTCCATATATTGGGATTGGCAGAATAAAATTTGGCAAAGAACAGACAGGATTTGCCCTTGTTATTCCCCCCAGATTGTCAAAAATAACACAACGCTGATTAAAATCAGAGGAAACTTCGCAGAAGATGTTTTGGGGTTCTTGGGCAGCAGGAGTCCTGAATAAACTGGGAAAAAACAAAAACAAAATTAAAAAAAAAAAAACACACAAAAAAATAAGACAAAAAAAGGTCAAAAAAAAACCCAAAACGAATAAATTAAAACACACACACACAAAAAAAAGCAGCCCACCAAAATCCACCAAAAACCAAAAAAAAAAAAAAACCAGAAAATGGGTTTTGCACAGCTCCCAGACTGCTGGCTGTGCACAGGGACACACAAGATTCTCCCCATCCTTCTAAAACCACTCTGAGGAAGTCACAAATCCCAGGGAGAGCCTCTCCAAACCCTGCAGAAGGTTTCTAATCCTAAAACAATCGGTGACTCAGCCTTGCAGCCTGAGTGAGTGAAAAGTGCTGACACCAACCCCAGTGCCAGGGGTGAGCTGGCATGATAGTGATAATTCTGCACACTCACTTTCAGCCAGCCAAAATGCCTCCCAAAAATAGAACCAGAGATATGAGCCCTCATTAGAAGTGGCTGAATTACCAGGATTCCTAATTTCAAAAAAAAAAAAAAAAAAAACTTTATTGATGACAACTCAGCAGGTTTCCATTCCACTGCAATTAATCTGGTAAAATATTCAGAGTATTTAAAGGGAAATTAAGGACTGGCCCCATAAAAAACAAATTCCTACCTGGCAGTTTTGTTGCATAAAGATTTACAACTCATTAATTAGCTTTTGGGAGATGTTTTAGGTGCCCTGCAATGAATGCACATCCCACACTGTAAACTGCACTGACAGGTTTTGGAGTACAAAAACCAGTGTGGTAATAAACAATTAATTTGTAAAAGCATGCTAAAATTTAGGGGTGGCCATTTGACACAGAACCACACCTGTGCAGCACTGATTTTTTACTCTGCTCTTTGCTGAATTTTATTCTGCCAATCCCGATAAAGGAGCATGCTAAAAATGATATTTTTTAAAACTTTTGTGTTTTGATTTGGGAACTAACATGACTTTTTTGTTTGAACAGCACTTTACTGCTGGAAAACTGAGAAAATGCAGAATTGTGGGGGAAATCTGTGCCCATCTGGGAGGTCAACACACATCCAAATTAACTCCTCCAGCAAGAACCTCATCCTGTGCCTGTGCTTTGCAGCCCTCTGCATGAAAAACACTGAATTTACACAAAGCTGAATTTATTCTCCCTGATTTTTTTCTATTCCCATGGCTCCTCTTTCCAGAGGTCCACGTCCCTTCTTTTATTACCTAAATAAAAGGTACTAAATGCTTCCTTAGACATCCCTGCTCTCCACCACCACCTTTGAAAAAAAATCCTCCCAAAGTGCTGAAACTCAGACAAAGCACAGCATTTGCACTGCCCTGAAATGAACATTTTTACACAGCAAAATGAAAGCATTTTTGGTACCAACTGTTCCCACAGAAAGGGAACACTCAATCCAGTTTCCCCAAACAGAAAAAAAAAAATAAAATAAAAAGGCAAGGAAAGCCATTTTTAGACTGTACAAAAATACAAAGAACTGATATAACCCGCAAGGAAGTGTGGCTTGTGTGCACCACTATTAATCTATCTTGACTGAACAATATATATAATTTTTATTTTTTTTTATTTCACTCTTCCGCCTCCACTTTTTGTTTGCTGTTGAGGACAGATAAGTGCTCCTGGCAGTATCTTGGCACAGGCACTTCGCTGAACACTAGCTATTGTAAAAGCAAAAAAAATAAATAAAAAATAAAATCTCAGTCCCTCAGGTTCTGAGAATTTCACTTTAGGCTGAAAAGTCTCCAATTCCAGGTTCATGCTGGAAAAACAAGAAACCTTTCCTCTGCAGAGGCTCCTAACCCAGTCAATGAGGGGGTTTAAAATTCTGATTAAATCCTCTAAGGATCTGCCACTGCTGTGAAGGCAAACATCAGCCAAGACAAAGAATCCCAATCCTGGATGGTCTTTAAGATCCTTCCCAACCCAAACCAGTTTGTGGTTCTGTGATTTTGCCAAAATCAAAATAACCCTGGGGAGGAGGGTGCAGGAACAGCCAGGGATGAACAGCTCCCTGCACTGGGAGCCTTGCAGTGATCAAGGTTAGAGGATGATTAAAAAATGGATAGGGAGTTCTTGCCTTACCAATGTGGAAAACAAAAACAATTTAAAAAAATATGACATATTAGGAGTTTTCACACAGAAGGGAGTGGCTCACCCTAGTAAATATTCCAAATTACGCTGTGCACATTTTGTTTTTAAAGGGATTTTTCAAATCAGTTCACAGCGGTGTCATCTTTTGTACCAGCTTTGTCAGGCCTACTAAATTAGCTTTTTTTTTTTTTTTTTTTAATTTATTTACTCTGAAGTGTCTTTTTAGGGAAGGTTTAGAACTGTGCCAAGAAATAAAAGTGCTAAATCTTCTCAGACGTGAAGGTATCTTAAATAACTGTGTGGCTGTGCCTTTGATCATTTCAGGGTAGAAGCCTGGCAATGCTGCTGAGAGGAGTCACCCCCTCTATTAGTTCAGCAGATCCTGCACTGAGAAGACAGAAACACTTTGAGGCTCACCAACCTTTATCAAGAACGAAGCAGAAAATGTTAACTGGCAAACCAAGGACTCATTGAGAGCAATTGCTCCCTCTGTAACTTGGTTATGTTAATCAAGTAACAGTTAGGGGGGGAAATAAAGGGGAAAAGAGATGGTTAACAGTAATTATCTCTCTCTTCTGCAAAGCTGATACATGCATCATCTGCCTCTTTGCTAAAACTTTATGGGCATCCACCACTTTTTCTTTCTTTTTCTTTCCAGCTGGCTGAAATGCTGCCTGTGGAGCAGAGCTGTGCCACAGATGACATTCAGGTTTTGGAGGCCACAGCCTCTGGACTTGAATTTACCTACTTGTTTTCCTAGGGGGGGCAAAAATCAACTTTTTTTTTTGGAGTCATCCCCTCTACTAGTTCAGCAGATCCTGCACTTCAAGGCTCACCAACCTCACCAACCTTTATCAAGAACGAAGCAGAAAATGTTAATTGGCAAACCAAGGACTCACTGAGAGCAACTGCTCCCTCTGTAACTTGATTATGTTAATCAAGTAACAGTTAGGGGGGGAAATAAAGGGGAAAAGAGATGGTTAACAGTAATTATCCTTCTCTTCTGCAAAGCTGATACATGCATCATCTGCCTCTTTGCTAAAACCTTTTTACTACACAGGCATCCACCACTTTTTATTTTTCTTTCTTCTTTTTCTTTCTTCTTTTTCTTTCCAGCTGGCTGAAATCCTGCCTGTGGAGCAGAGCTGTGCCACAGGTGACATTCAGGTTTTGGAGGCCACAGCCTCTGGACTTTAATTTACCTACTTGGGGGGAAAAAAAAATCTACATTTTTCTCTTGTCCCCAACTTCAGCTGGATTTATTTATTCCCTTACTATTCCCAGCAGCTCTGTAAAACTCATTTCCCTCATTCTTTTGGCTTTCTAGGATAAAGAGGCAATTGCACCCTTCAAACCTCATTATGGGGGAAGAAACAACTGAGGCAAAATCTACTTATGATAAAAGGGTCAGTGGAAATTTGGCAATTAAGTGTGAGCAGGATGAGCTGCACAAACTGCCAGATCCAGGGTCTCCTCTCTTTGCAGCACAGTTTTAAAAGTAAATTTAATTTTTTTTTAATACACTTTTCCAGGATTCTTTTACCCCCCACTTCATCAGGGTTCTGAGAAGGCATCGCTGCATATTCATGAAAATATCCAGCACACACTGGCAAATCCTTCTGGGTTTTTTCAGCTGCTCAAACTTTCCATCAATTTTAATAACCAGCCTTTTTTTCTGCTGACCGCTTCTCACTTCTTCCTTCTACTCCTGAATTCAGGGATTCCATATTTTATTTCCTCTTCTTCTTCATGTGGAGACTTTTTTTTTTTTTTAATTTGCATGGATAGTTCCTGAATTTTATCAGAGGGTTTTTTTTTTCATTTACCAAATTTCTCATGAGATAAGTACACAAACCCAGGAATTCATAGTTGTCTCTTACCAATTTCATCTCAAACAATTGAAGGCACTCAATTTAAAAATTAATTTTTGAGTAAAACAAATACCCAAATTGCAGCCAAACCTCGCAGTGCACTCTTCTGGTGGAGGACATGCTCTAAGTGACAAAGAGATAAAAAAGAGGCTCAAAATACCTTCCCACAGGAACAAAACCTTGCTTTTTTTATTGCTGTCCAACCTAACCCTTGTCTTTTGATTCAGAGAGCTTCAATCAGCTTAGCTTATCAGTTTTGGGAGCAATAATTCTAATTAAACCCCACTAATAATGTTGATAGGGGAAATAAACCCTGTCCAAGCATAGATTTTCCTAGAGCTAAAAACACAACATTATAAAGCTCCAAGCAGCCACTGTAACAAAAGAAGGTGAGGTGCCAGAAGTTCCAAAAAGAAATTGATAAAGCCCTCTCAACCCCATTAAAATCTCCTCTGGGAATAATTTGCAATCTGCAAATCACACTCATTTCTTTATTCATTCTGCAAACCATGATCACAAATCATCAACCAATCACCCACCAAATTTGACGTTCTTGTAGCTTTTTATAAGCTAATACAATCAAATCACCATTATTACTATTATCAACAGTATTATTAATGATACCATTACTATTATTTTATAGTATTATTCTATTATTATTTATAGCATTTTGTTAATCTTATATTATTATATAATAATATAAATAATAAATATATCAATAATATAAATATATAAAAATATAAATAATATTTAATTTGTATGATATTATATGTATTATTTATATAATAAATATACAAATATTTATATATTATTATATTTTATATATAATGTTTATATATTATTTTTATATATTTAATTTATTTTTAATTTATTTAATTTTAAAATTTTGAAGAAGAATTAATTAATAATTAATATAGTAATGTTAATAATAGTAATAATATTATTATAATAGTATTACTAATAGTAATAGTAATAATAATGTGTCCCCATGTCAGCTGCATTTCAGGGCAACCAAACAAGGGCAGGAGGCACCTCAAAAAGAACAATTTGGTCTTACTCATCCCCTTGGGAGATGCTGGGAAAGCTGAGCCTTGTCTCCCACTTCCCTCCTTCCCGAGGTGAAGGAGCAGAACCTGCAGGCATGGGACAGCAAACGTGACCTCTGCAACCACAGAGCCACAAGAGAAAAGACCTGTCTGCTGTACCACAGCCCAAAAAACCCAGAACAAACAAAACAAAACCCAGTGCAACACCAAGGAAAGGCAGAAGCGAGCACAGGGGAGAAGTACAAAGTGAAAAGTGGAAGTAGAAAGAGAGCGTGTCAACACCCGTGTAGCTGTCTGTCCTTCTGGAGTGTGACTCAGCAGAACAAAGGATTTTGTCCTCATGCAGAAACAGAGTCCATATTGCACAGGAAGTGGCAAAAATTCACTGTCTGGAATGTGACTGCAGCTCCAGTGGCTTCCCTGGGGAATTTCCTCAGCTGCAGATCACCACCCTGCTCCACATCAGCTGTGCAGACCAGGGTAAGACTCTGCTTTTCCTGCTCTCAATGGAAACAAAACAGAAATTTGCAGAAAAACTACATGAGCGTGAAACTGTCATAGCTGAGAAAATGCACTTTTGCATGGAATAAATCTGGAATTTATAAACTGGAATACTCTGGGAGGACACAGGTACAGGACAAACCCCGTGCCTCCACCACGACCCAACACTGAAATTGTCACCATACAAAAGTCACCAGGTTTAAGACCAACATCTATATTTGAAATACTTGTACTTCCCTTTTTACACCAGTTCTGTCACATGCATGAATGTTAAAGGAGGCTGAAAGGGGAACATGAACAAACAGCTTTTAAACCATCAATTAAAAAAAAAAAAAAAGATGTTTTTAGCAGTACCAAGAGAGGCAGCACTTGGATGTGATCAGACCCAGCTTATCAGCATTTGGAGTTAAACGACACGTGGCAGAAAAAACAAGACAGCTATAACTTTATCCAAGGACAGATTTTTCTGCAAGATCTGTGTTTGGACTAATTTCTATCACTCTTCCTCTCCAACCTTTCCCATGCCATCACCAGTGGATTTTCTGAGGAAAACACAGCATTATTCTACACCCAGAAATCACCTGCTACCATGCAAAGCGGCATGCTCAGGGGGTGTAAAAACATCTAAGTTAATGTAAATTAAAATGAAAAATAAAAGTTATTTTATTAATTTTTTTTTAAGTTAAATAAAAAGAAAACAAAAGTTCATTTTCTTTGGTTTAGTGAAGCCATGCTTATCCTCACTTTGATGGAATAAATCTCCACCTCCATCCATGCACTCTTCCTGTTTTTATTAAAATCCTGAGTGCAGTTTTCCTTGCAGAGTGGGCGAGTGGGAGTGTGGAGCACAAGTAAACCCTGTCTCTGCACGTCACAGTTGTGAAACACATTCTAAATAAAACCATATGCTCTCAGAGGGAAAATTTCATCTCTCTCCCCTTTTGCTGCCTGCTCAGGTCGGCCCCAGTGCAGGGCTGAGGGAATGCAAATGCATTTACAGAAAGGTTTGATGAGAAATTGATAAAAAACACGTTCATTTCTTTATTCATTCTGCAGGGTGAGGTCACAAGAGACTTAATTTTAAGAAGAATTCCACAATTTGCCTTCTCCTCTTGTGTTCTCCCTTGAAACAGTTGGGAATTGGTGTCAACTGGTACCTGTGATGTTTTAGTGTCTGAAACTTCAGTGATTTCCAGATCCTCTCATGATGATGGGGAGGAAAGAAACAAACAAAAAATCACTAATCCACTGTTCTAGCAAAAAAACCACCTTAATTACAGATTTATTCTAGAGCTGGTTAGAAAGTTCTGTGGTTTGTCCTCACATTTAACACTTTAATGATGCCCTGTGTGGCTCTCAGCTATGAAATTTAACAAGCCATCCTGTTCATTCTTTCTAACATTTTGCAAAATGTGCCTGTCATGCCACAGAAATAACTGACCCCATGTTCTTCTTTTCCATTCCTTATTTTCTGTCCAAACACCTGCCTTGGTGACACAGGGAGGCTGACCCAGGAACGTGGGGAGCAAAGACAAACCACCTCATTTCTCCCTCCTGCCAGGACTTCTTTTGCTGATCAAAACCACAGCAAAGGGGAAGTGCCAGAATATATTTTTTTTTCCTCTGTATAATATTTAATTTCCCATTCTGGGTTATGCAATGAGCAGCTTTCCTCCCTGGGTCTGCACTAGGTATTTTGGACACATATAAAGTGTGTTGTTACCTTTTTTTCTCCCATCCTTTGGCATCTCAGCTGCTGGTCAGGTTGCTCTGAAGGAAAAGGGCAAACCCAAAAGCAACACCTTCCAATGCTGCAGTTGTGGAATGATGGAAAAAAAAAGGAATATTGGGAAAGCAAGCCAGCAAGGGCCAGGTTATTCAGGAGTGCTCATCAAACCCTCATCTGTGTGATCAGCACTGAACCCCAGGCTCACTGACAAAGGGAAGATAAACTTCCCCCCAAGCTGAGGCTGCTCTGTTGTGCAAACCACAGCCCCACTCCAGAGCTCAGACAGCTAAATGTTGTTAAATGACTAAATTTCCATTAGTAATAGGGATTTTTGCTTGTTTTTCAAGCAGGTTCCTCGCCTGGTTCTCAGATCTACCTAAGACATAATCACTACCAGAGATGGCTAAAATAATAAAATAAAATTAAATTAAAGCTGTGTACATTTGTAATGCCTCACCCACCATCAGTTTCATGTGGCTTCGAGTGGATCACATGTTCTGGGTGTCTTGTCTGGTTTATTTCTTTTGTTTTATCACACATTCCTTCATTTTGAGTCCTGTCTCTCCTGTCAGGACTCTCCAAAGGATTTAGAGAGGCAGCCAAGCATGCAGAGCACATGTTCTGGAAGCACAGATAAATTAAACAAGCTGTACCTGATTGCAACTGGCCCCTCCTCTGCCAGGATTTTGCCAACTTTCACAAATTAGACACACAATCAAGTGCACAACTTAGACAACCTGGATCTCCACTCTCCTTTTTTTAGCTTGTGAGAAGGGAAGGCACGGCTGACAAATCCTAATGCTCAAAATGTGACACACAGTGGAGGGGGGGAAAATAAAAATATGATTCCTTGAAAGTTATTGACAGATCAGCTGCAACCTACCAGAGGCTGAAAAAGGATACCAGATGGAATTAAAAAATCCTTGCCATTAGTGCATCAAACCAAATGCTGTATTCCAAAGCCAAACTCTGCCCTCCTCCTGCTGCAAGGAACTGTTTCTTGGAAAATTGCTTATGCCTTTACTGGTGGTGACTATTGACTCTAATAGATAAATGTGACAAAGGGAAGAAAAAAACAAAACAAAACAAAGCAGAAATACTGTCATAAAACACTGTCCAGACTTATCTGCCTTGCAAATCCCATTAAGATAAAAAAGTCACTTAAAATTGAACCTTAAAACCCCACAAATTGTTATTGATACTGAGTACCTTGATATTTGACTTTTCAATAAAATATAAGAGATAACATACACACACACACACACACACACAAAAAAGTGGGGAGATAGGATTTATGGCTGAAGGAAACATGACAGAAAGGAAACAGAAAAGAGCAAATTCTAATTTAAAGTACACCAAGTAAGAATGTCTTCCACTGCCTGTAAACACATATAATATAATATAATATAATATCATATCATATCATATCATATCATATCATATCATATCATATCATATCATATCAGCAGCACAGCTCCACTGCCAGAAGGCTGATGCAGGGTTAAAAAACACAAATCCAAACCCCTTAAAATCAGCATTCATGTAAACCCCAGTTCAGGCCACCAAACCACCTGGAAATCCCACTCAGGATCCAAAACTATGACAATTTTTTGAGCACTTCCAAGACGGGAAAGCCAAAATTTTCTCAAACAAACCTCTAACTGCTCCCAAGGAACAGTCAGAGCCCTTCCCCATGGGATTACTGAGGCATTCCACCACCTCCTGAGGGTTTAAAAAAAAGAACTGATGTTCTTTTTTTATTTTACATTTTATTTTACATTTATTTCCCAAACACCTGCTGGTGTTCCAGGGCCTGAAGCAGCAAAGGCATCGTGACTGTCACCAACAGGCAGGGCAGAGCTGGGAAAATCACACAGAATTCTGAACCAAGGGGCAAAAACTTGGAGTAGTGAAGTTTAAAAAGCCTTATGTTATGTTATGTTATGTTATGTTATGTTATGTTATGTTATGTTATGTTATGTTATGTTATGTTATGTTATGTTATGTTATGTTATGTTATGTTATGTTATGTTATGTTATGTTATGTTATGTTATGTTATGTTATGTTATGTTATGTTATGTTATGTTATGTTATGTTATGTTATGTTATGTTATGTTATGTTATGTTATGTTATGTTATGTTATGTTATGTTATGTTATGTTATGTTATGTTATGTTATGTTATGTTATGTTATGTTATGTTATGTTATGTTATGTTATGTTATGTTATGTTATGTTATGTTATGTTATGTTATGTTATGTTATGTTATGTTATGTTATGTTATGTTATGTTATGTTATGTTATGTTATGTTATGTTATGTTATGTTATGTTATGTTATGTTATGTTATGTTATGTTATGTTATGTTATGTTATGTTATGTTATGTTATGTTATGTTATGTTATGTTATGTTATGTTATGTTATGTTATGTTATGTTATGTTATGTTATGTTATGTTATGTTATGTTATGTTATATTTTTCACTTCTTTCCAAGTGTGCAGATGCTGACAGGGCCGGGATCCTGCAGCACCAGCACAAGGCAAACAGACTTACACTGACATCTAAAGGTGTCATTTACCACATGATGCCTTACAAAACGTCTGCAAAGGGCCAGCATCTTGCAAAGAGGTAACAAGACAGAAAAAAATGTCATTATTTAATTCTTACAATGAGTGTCCAAAGCCAGGCTGGGCAGGGCTTGGAGAAACTTGGGAGAGAGGAAGGAGTCCCTGCCCATGGAATGAGACGAGCATTAAGATCCCTCTCAAACATCTGCACACAAACCCCAGTTTTGAGGCAAATTTCCTTGTTTCAGTAAGAATTATGTGGCATTTTCTTCCATCTGGAAAACTCAGCTTTGGCTAAATTCTGTCTTAGGGAAAAAGATGCATCTTTTCCATGGGGTTGGGCACAAATCCTAGCTGTGGTTCAGCCACTTGAAACCAAGTGGTCGTTTCAGAGTTGATATTTTTTTCCCTGCTTTTAAGTTGGTTTTGAGCATAATTCCCATTAGAAAAGGTGAATGCTGTTTTTGCAAGCAGCATGGATTAAATCAAAATATATGAAAAGGTCTCTTATCAGTGATCCTAAACACACCTCCTACCGTGCCAGAGAGAAATGGACATGGAAACAGACAGCAAATCTATTTCTTTTGTGCTTTTCAAACCTTGTTGTTCTGCAGCCACTCCACAGCCTGTGAGACACTTACACCTGCACACAGTTCACTGAATAAAATTTATTTTCCTGAATTTCCATAGGCATCCAGCCCGTTCCCCCTGAAGTATAAATGCACTGGGAAGGGAGCAGTAAATCCTTCTTTAAGGAGAGGTGCACACCCATCCTCTGTGCCTGTGCAGAGCCTCCCATCCTGGCAGAGCTGTATTTCTGAAGGATTAATTTGGGAACAGAACTGAAGGCTCCTGGTGCTGACTCTGAAAAGCCTGATCTGCATGTCCCTTGTTCTGTGGAATAAATCAAGTGAAGAGATAGCTTTAATCCATTTCAGCAAGGTTCTTCAAACTTGAAATAATCTGTGGCAGCAGAGTCCACTGCTACAACAGGAGGCGCTTCATCAGCTGAGTCAATAAAGGTGACCAATCACACCATTTCCTAAATTACACCAGCCCTCGAACAGAGTTTGTTTTTAAAGAATTTTTTTTAATAGTTACAGTGCTTTGAGCATCCCTGGCAAGGTGGGGAGAGGAGGGAATTAAAACCCTGAGGAACAGCAAGGCCATCAGTAGTGAACTCAGGCTTCCAAGGCAGCACAGGTCAACCCAAAACCATCCGTAACATCTCACCTGATGGCTCAGGAAATCATTTTTGATTTCTACACAAGGTGTCTGAGGGTGAGCTATTCCTAAAGCTTCTTTAATCCAAGAGCACACCAACATTCCTGGAAATTGCAAAGCTGAGTGGGGAAAGCTGACAGCAGGCTCCACACAAAATTTAGGTTTGACTCTATGCAGCCAAAACCTCATTAGGTTTAAAATCAGTATTTTTTTCCTCTGCTTTAATCCAGATGTGGGCTGCAAAAATAACTGAAAAGGTCACAGACATGTCCGTGGGAGGTAAAGATAATCTTTGTAAAGAATGGTCTCAATTACAGCGATGGGAGTGGCCAGCAACTATTAAAAATCCTCTAGAAATCCACAAAACCCCATCCAGTGCAGAGGCACTGCCTAAGCTATGAGAATACATTTAAAAAACATTGTCCAGTGAAGGCTTTTGTCTGCCTACTCAATTGCAGCACTAAAAAATAAATAAATCCCAAAGCAAGCAATTAAATGTAAGGACTGCTTGCAAACGTGCACCAGACTTTTCAAGGGTTTTCAGCTCTACAAAAGCCACAGTCTGAGTGGCAGATTTCACATCAAAAAGAAGGCTGTAAAGTCCAAATCAGCCTGTGGTCACCTCTGCACATTTCTATCTCTCGAGTGTGCCCAGAAAGTTTGGGAACAGGAAAGGAGGGAGAGCTTTCCCAAATATATTTTTCCCAAAAAAAACCAAATGAAAAACTTCAAAAAAAAAAAAAAAAAAAAAAAAAAAAAAAAAAAAAAAAAAAAAAGGATTTTATTCAAAGGGAGAAATGACACATAACACTATCACATATCCCAAAACCAACCATCAAAACCATTTTAGATTCAGGGCCTGAAAATTCAAAGCTGGTAAAATTGCCCAAACTGGACTTCCTGAAGAATGAGATCTTACAGCACATCCCAGCCTCCTACAACACAGGAACCATCATTAAACACATGTCCCACAAGACACAAATAGAGAAGTTTCAGAATTGCTCAGTTTGGTCTCATTTTTTGGCAAGGAACTTTTGTTTTCCCCCAGCCCCCTTCCTTTTAGGCTCATGGCAAAAAGCAGCTTTGGAAAGATTTCTCCATCCTAACCTAACCCCTGGAGAGAACCAAAGACTGGGAAAAAACTGAGAGGTATCTGTGTTTATTGTTGGGATAAACAAACTTCAGAGCATTTATTTGTTCTGTTCCAAGTATGTCCTGGGCTCAAATACCATCACCTTTATTATCCAGAAAATTAAAACCCCACTTTGTGCACGCGGCTGATCCTTGCGCACGTTCAGCCGATCCCACGTGTCTGTGGTGCCATTCTCTATTTTGGGCACTGGAATGACACAAAAGAGCTAAAAAAGCATCAGACAAATCTGTGACCAAGAGCCCTGGTGCTGCTGGACCCTGCCAAGCCAGCCCATGCTGCAGTGGCAGGG
>NW_005054615.1:254240-263116 GCF_000277835.1 Geospiza fortis
CACGTCCAGGTTTAAGGAATTACAAACAGCAACGTCAGGCAGACTTGAAAGTGTCAGCACACAAAAAAACTCCTTTTTTCCCAAACCAGCCCAGCTAAATCAGCCCAATCTGCTGCCAGTTTAACATGCAGGTGCTCTGAAATCCCTCCTGGGACGGCACAGGAAAGCTGAGCTTAGGATTCAAACCACAGAATCACCAGCAATTCATTGAGAGGGCTCAGCCCCTCTCCCAGCCCCTGAGCTGCTCCCTGTCCTTGCTGGAGGAGCAGCATGTGCCAGCAAGTCTGTGGGCCACATGGTGAACTGAGCATCACACCACTGAGGCTGCTAAAAATAACTCCCCCACCCTTTTTTGGGGGGAGAAAGGGGTGGGGGGAGCGTGTCTGGGGTGCCACAGCCAGCTGTGCTGCTGCAGCTGGAGCTGGGGCAGGCACTGCTGGAGGAAATGCTTCTGCCACGTCCCCAGGCACTGCAAGGTGATGCTGTGACACAGCAGGACTCACCTTCTCTGCAGGGTGACTGCTGAAGAGCTGGCACCCTGCTCTGGCCAAAGGATGGGCAGCCCTGGAGGGGGAACCAAGCCTGGAGAGAAGAAGCTGCGTATTTTGCTCTCCCAGCAAATTGCATCTGGTTTTCCTTCTGTTTCACCCTGACATCTGTCAAATAAAGAGTTTCAGCTCTCCACCCAAGGCAGGCAGCCTCAGCTGACAGCACCAAAATGCAGAGCAGCCCTTTATCTAACACAGACTGGATTTCACCCTCCTTTCCAGGCCTCCTCTCTGCTCACACACGTGGGGTTTCATCCCCACACTCCCCAGATGGAGAGGGTCACTGGCATCAGTGTGTTTGACAGGTTTCCAATGTACTCCATAACTGCAGAAAAAGCCCATCATAATCAATGTAGATATTTAAAAAAACACCTAAAAGAAGACCAGGTTTCCAATGTGCTCCATAACTGCAGAAAAAACCCATCATAATCACTGTAAATATTTTTTAAAACACCTAAAAGAAGACCAGGTTTCCAATGTGCTCAATAACTGCAGGATAAGCCCAAATATTTTTTAAAATACCTAAAAGAAGACCAGGTTTCCAATGTACTCCATAACGGCAGGATAAGCACATTATAACACTATAATCACTGTAGATATTAAAAAAAACACCTAAAAACAGGCTAAGCCAAACGCACACTGAAGAACACACACGGCCTACCTTGATTTTTTTTTTTTTTCTCCTCCTGATGTGCAATTCCAGCTCTGGCAGCCTTTCTTTTCAGCAGTACTCCCTCAGAGAGGCTATACCCGAGCTGCAGTGGGCACAGAGGAGCTGTGCCCTGCTCTGAGGGCTGGCACAGAGCTTCTGGTGGCAGCTGCTGCTCCTCAGACCCTCCCCAGATGTGCAGTGCCACCTTCTCCTTCCTGCCTCCCTCACACCTGCCAAAACCATCCCAACAGCAAAATCCAAATCCTTGACGTGGAATGGACAATAACAATAAAAACGACCTCCCAAAACCAAAACCAAACCACCTCCCAAACGGAGGGCCATGGAGCTGGTCTGAGGGATGGAGCAGCTCTGCTGGGAGAGCTGGGATTGTTCAGCCTGGAGAGGAGAAGCTTTGGGGTGACCAAATTGAGGCCTTGCAAGGCCTGGAGGAGCCAACAAAAAGGATGGAGACTCATTATAAGGGCCTGGACAAGGGGGAATGGCTTCAAACTGGAAGAAAGTAGGGTTAAATGGGATATTGGGAATTAGGAATTGTTCCCTGGCACAGGGTGCCCAGAGCAGCTGGGGCTGCCCCTGGATCCCTGGCAGTGCCCAAGGCCAGGCTGGGCACTGGGGCTTGGAGCAGCCTGGGATGGTGGAAGGTGTCCCTGCCCATGGCAGGGGTGGCACTGGATGGGATTTAAGGTCCTTCCAACACAATCCATTCAGGGATTTCATGCCAGAAACCTCCATCTCCCTGCTGGACTGCTCAGATCCCCTCTCAGGAAGGTCCAAAACGCTGCTGGGCAAGGTTTGGGGCAGCGCTGGCAGCAGCAGAGGCGCACAGGGATGGGCAGCCTGGCCCTGCACTCACCCCAGTGCCTGGGGTGAATCCTGCCCCAAATCCCAGCAGGACAGGAGGGTTTCCTGCACAGGGATGGATACTCCACGTCCTGCTGCAGCCCCAGTATTGTCTTTGACACTGCCATGCCAGGGATCCCCCAAATTCCCCACTGACCCCTCCCCTGGCACAGCCTCAGGCAGCACTGGGGGCTCTCCAGGCAGCTTTTCAAAGGAGCACAACCAAGAACTCCTCCAAATACGTTTCCAAAAAAGCCCAAATATTTCCACGTTGAGGCCTCAGCTCCCTGATAAGCAACTAACAAATCAGTGTACATGTTTACAGTGGACATTGCAGATCTGTTAGGTAATGAGGGCTCCAAGCTGGATAAGCCCTGCTCGGATTGCTTGGAACTGGAACCACAGAATTCCGAATTTATCGTGGTGCTATCCAAAAATAAACACATTCACTCAGCAAGGACTTGTGACTCGTGAAAAATTATCAGGGTTTTGTGCTTTCCTAACTCACATTATAAAGCCTTCCCACGCAAATGCAGCCCTGTTTCACTTGTATCTTCTCATCAGCTTGTATTATTTAAAACATGTGGGACATTCACACAGATGGAAAAAGGGAAAAAAAAAAAGAAAATAGGTCAGGCTTGAAACAAAAGCCAAGCCATCCTGTTTTATTAGCAGCTTAAACATGCACAACTGTAATTTGAAATTCCAAGGAAAGCAACATAATGAAAACATTCTGAACACACAAATAAAGAAATAAAATAAAAAACCGTCGGCAAATCGCTGCTACCCTAATTTGCCATGTTGCCAAATGCCTTAAACTAAAAACCAGAACTGATAAGAAGGCTTCTCCAGCTGATATGAAAATGCACAGAAAGAACGACACTGCTCAGTGATCATATGGAATCTGGGCTATAAATCCAGGATTTTTCTAACATCAGCAGCCTGTGTAACAGTCCAGCACCTTTGAAACACTGCTGGACAATGAACAATTTGCAAAATCTTGCCCTTTCATTTGCCAAGATCCTACTTTTAAGTAAATTTATTCCTTTCCTTGAGCTGACCTTACAAACCTCAGAAACATTGATTCATTTCCCTTTTACCTTCTGCACAACCCCAATATTTACTACCAGAACACGTAAAGCCCAAATCAGTGCAGTGAATTTAATTTACTTATTCAACCTGAATGTCCCAAACATCATTTGATTGCTGCCACCTATTGTTGTTCCAAACATGTTGCAAGGAGTTAACCCTTTATCCAGCAGCTACTGGAAGTCATGCTGGAAATTATTCTGGCTCTGCTGCTGCTAAATATGCAAATAATTATGCAACTAAACATGCAACTGCATAATTAGCATCTATTTGGGCGTGATAATTGTAGAAAGAATGAATAAAGGTTGAAAATTAAGGTGAAAAAAAAAATATATATATACACACTGTTTATTACATTATTTATTTTATATCTATTTTTTTTAATTACACACTAACTTCTCCATTAATCTAAGACTTGGCTTTTCCCTCACAAGAGAAGTAAATCTGGAACATTCATTTCTCACACAGCCTATATAAAATGGCAATTTTAGGTTGCCAAAGGCCACTTAATTCTGTCTCCTCCTAAACACACAAGGCTTCACAAGGACATCATGTTCAGGCTCATCTAAGAGGTTAAAGGACACAAAAACTATCCAGTCTAGTTTAGTCTGCTAAGTTTAAGTATTCAAACAGCAATGTAAAATTTGAGGGGTTGTTTCAAAATATTGATTTTCCGAATATGGCGTAAATAAGTGAAAATTGTTTTCAAAAAAACACCTGGAGGGCAAAAGACCTCCTCCCTCAAACAGGAAAATGGTGAATTCCAGAGGGGGAAATTCCCACCTCTGGCAAGTCATTTGAACTCTACAATTCAGGCTCAAATGTCAAAGGCTAATTTCAGCCCTCACTGATGGACCAAAGCACTCCCTACCCCACCCAGCTGCTCCTTTGCTCCTTCTCCTCTCCTGCAGCCTTTATCCAGCAATGCCTCACCACAAGCCATTTAAAAATTCATCTGGATTTCAACTGGGAGCCAAATTATACCCAAGTGGCTCAAGAAGGTCCTGGCACAGGTCCCCAGCCAAGCACTTCAAGCCCTGGCAAAACTGCCCCAAAAAGGGAGCAGCCTCAGATGGGGCAAGAAAAGGGAGACCAGGGGGGATGTGGGAGAGCTTAAACCCAAAAATGTCCCTGCTGAAGGAGCTGCCAAAGCAGGGATGTGACACCAGAGCAGCAGGAACATCCAAAACTCATTGCTTGAACACTCCTCTCCCCAAACCACAACAGCCACTGGGATTAACACTGCCAAGGCACATCTTTTTATTGAGCTCCAGAATCCTCCTTCTATACAATAAGGGACTTCCAGAGCAGCAGGGAATATTCCCAAATCTTGTCTCCTTCCCTTTGAGAGGAATGAGGAGTGAACCACTTTACAAACAAGCTGTGGGCGTGCTGGTGGATAAAACCAGCACTGGGAGATAAAAGAAACAATGGGAAGGATTCCACTGATTGATGAAGGGAAAAAGATATTTGCTTTTACCAATAAACTTTATGTTTGCTGATAAACGAAATTAGACACTGAAAGATGAAAGAAACAACGGGAAAGAAAAAACCCTAAATTCCATAAGAATTAAAAATGAAAAGGGAGGGTTATACAGTAGAGAGAAATCTTTGGTATCAGGCATTCTGGGAATTCTGTGCCTCTCAAGTACCTCAGAAATGGGGAAAAACCCCTAAATCCCATAAGAATTAAACATTAAAAAGGAGGGTTATACATCAGAGGGGACTCATTGGGATCAGGTGTATTGGAAAGTCTGAACCTCTCAAGTACCTCAGAAATGGGGAAAAACCCCTAAATTCCATAAGAATTAAAAAGGAAGGTTATGCATTAGAGGGAAATCTTTGGTATCTGGGAAGTCTGTGCCTCTCAAGTACCTCAGAAATGGGGTTCAGAGTTCTAGGGATTGTTGCTATTGAGTTTGTAACCTTTGTTATTTTTGGTTTTTATAAGTAACACTGATAAATAATGATTGTTGTTAATGTTATACGAATACTTTAAAAAGCTTGTCTTAATCCCTTCAAACACTTCCTGTTGATAAGCTGATTCTATAATGTGAATTCTCAGATTTTAATGATAAGAATTATTATTAAGGTGTTGTTGTAGTATTTACAGCCAGCTTTCATGTGTTTTACTATCTCTTTATATGATCATTTACAAGACACATGTCTCTTAAGAAACAAAAAGGTAGGATCCTGAAGTACTCATATGTTTGGTTTGTTTTTTTTAAATCCAGATTGCCAGTTTTGTGGTTTTCTTCAGTTATTATTACAGACATACTCCAGCAGAGAGTTCAGCTGTACCATTAACTTCTTGGGTTTTTCTGAGTTTCAATTTTGTACTAGGTGATCAGTCTTTCATTCAGCTGCATTTCCTCCACCTTTACATTCTCAGTGTCCAGACCCAGGCTCACGATCCTGACTGTGAACACTTTCAGAGGGAAATGTGGCTGGGAAATTGGGATAAAAAGGAGGCTGTGTCCTCCAAAAATGGGAGAGATCCCAGGGGTTTGGCCCATTGGCTCTTCCTTTATTTAACTAAAGCAAAAGCACTCCTCTGTCTCCTTTTAGGACAGAAACCTCTGGTGTTTGTGGATCAATTTTCCTGACACCTTTAAGCCACGAGTGGCCACACGTGACCCTTAGCTGGCCACACAGGGGGAAGCCCTCCCCTTGCTCCAGCTCTGCACATCTCCTGTTCCATCCCAGGGCAGCAAGAGAGCCCTGTCACCCGCAGTGACAGCCACAGGGAAGGCTCCAACAGGCAGCAAGAACCTCCCCTTCCAGGAGCAGCTGGAATTGCTACCGGGAGGGAATGCACACATGGCTCCTGCCAGAATCTGATTTTTTACCCCTGGATTTAGGAGACCAGAGTATAAAAATTACTAAAAAGTGTCAGTGTGGAAGGGAGAGAATGCCTATTCCTTCCAGCAGCTGTCAGGAAATTGCATCTGAAATGCTAAGCGAGGTGAATCCGGGGAAAGCTCCCTCCTCTGCCAGCAAAACTCGGCTCTCTGACACACAACCAAAACATCCCTGAGGTTTACACACAGCGATGCACCTGAGCCTCTGCAAGTCAAACCAGAGCTGAAACTGCACCCTGCTCAGGCTCTGAAACACCCTCCTCATCTGCTCTTCCCCCCACTCAGCTCTTAGCATAAAGAACCAAGAGTAAAGATGCCCGTGGCTCCAATGCCAAGGGCTCTGGGGCAGGGGGGGAGTCAGAGATGTCAGCCAGTCCTGCAGCCTGAGATGCAGAATTAACAGCTGGATGGACATCTGGAAGCTGGTCTCACCCAGAGAACAGGCAGACAGGGGAAGAAACGGGAAGAAGGGGAGGAGAAGGCAAAACTTGGTGGATTCCCTCAGATAAAAGTCAACCCTGCACTTAGAGAGAATATGAAGAGAGGATGTTGTGGGAAGCATCTGGCAGCTCCAGCTCTCCCAAGAGCAAGTGAAATGAGCTGTTCACCTTAATTACACCTTCTGAAGGGGAGCTGCCTGCTTTCTGGACAAGGAACTGTTTAATTACCCCAAGAAAAACAATTTGCAAAGACATCAGTGCCAGCTGGGGAAGGCCTTGAGGTGCAGACTATGCATGCAGCAGAACCTCGGGAAGGCTCTGAAAAAAACACTCCCTCTACTTTTCTTCTCTTCTACTTTTTATTTCTACTTTTCTATCCTATTTCTTATTTTATTTTTACTTCTTTCACTATTAACCAGACCACCTCACCTGGGCCAGACTCACCATTATTTTCCAGGGTAAATGGGAGGCCTCATAAAACAGCAACTAGCAGAGAAATCCTGTTCTTACAGAATATTTACCCACTTAGGCACAAAGCTTAAAATCAGAGGTTTTAATGAAGACACTTCTCTTGACAGAAATGCTCAAAAAAACTTGTCCAATTCAGTAACTATTTGCAAGCTGCACAAAGACAAGCCCTGCTTTAGAAGTCAGCAAAAAAAATTAAAGATCAGATTCAAATCTGATTTATCCATTTAGATATTTTATGCTGTCAAAGTGTTACATGTATGGCCTCGAAATTACCCACCTCTTATCATTCTCCAGCCGGTCCTGATGGAATAATTAAGCAGCTCAGACTGCTGAGTGTTATTTTTTTGCTTCACAAGATGCTCAAATGCTATTTTAAATTCGTCACCTGCCATCCTGAGGGCTGAACTTACTGTTCACAATGTCACCCTGCAGCTGGAGAATCTGTGGGACAGGCATGGTGAGAATTACCACATCAAACTGCTCCGGAGGCCCAGCTTTCCTGGAGACTTCCCACCTGCCATCCCGCAGGGAAATGTGAGTTACCTGCTGCTCATAGGACACCTCTGCACCTGGATGGGGGAAAAAGCAGCAGCTAAATACCTCACAGCAGGGAAATCCACAGGGAAAATGCACAGAGAGAGAGTTATTGCAAGGGGGAATGGCTTCCCACTGCAAATATAGCTCATTATTTACAAGATCAGGGTTTAAAAAAAAAATCAGCTGATTAAAAAGAAAAATGAAAACAATTGCACAGGAGGACCAAAGCTTGACTACTCTCACAACTCAAACTTTTCAGAACAGGGTTAAATAAGTCACTGAATTGTACACGTGGTTGTGCCACATGACATCTAAGGCAGTAGTTAGAAAGTTTAAACTCATTTTCCAAAGGATTCTCCACCCAGCAGACTCATCTCCTTTCCCCAAAACACAGGGCGCTGCTCACCCCTCTGCCCCCAGTTACCCATCAGATATTCTATTTGTATAAAAGACTTTTATACCTGCAGGACTTGGAAATTCACCGAGCTCACAGACACTTTCATCCACCCAAGCGACTTCCAGACATGCATAAAGCAACGACGAACATAAACATCCTCACCAGGGATGTAAATTCGAAAGGCACCGCCAAAAACACAGCCATTAAAACCTTAACCTTCACAAAAAGGCATCCAAAGGCATTACCTGACTGCTCCAAATAGTACTTGACAACCGAGGAGATGCCCTGGGGTGCCACGAAATTGCGGGAGCCTTCTCTCTCCACCAGTCCTTCCACGGGAGCCGTCAGTGGCTTCAGGATGCCGTGGGTGACAAGCTCCTCGTAGAAGCTAGAAAGGGAGAAATCCACAAGGAGAAATGCTCGGAAATACACATGAAAACTTGGATTGCGGGAAACGGAGCGAGTTAAGAGCAGCCTGAATTTTAACAGGCTGCATTTCAAGGCAGGTTATGCATAAATGCAGCAATAAAAGAACGAACTACCTTGCTAATTGCATTGGGCCTGGAGCAAGGCTAAAAGTGATGGAATTGTCAGCAGCTTGACCCGGAGGCAGGGGAATACACAGCGGTTCCCTAAATCTCTGAACAGCAGCCCGAGCTCCACAGCCCCTGCGGAGCGCAGGAATATTCCAGGTGCCTGAAACGCTCCTGCCTTTTCGCTGCTTTCCAGGCAAAATTTTTGCATTTTCACAGCGCTGCTACACCTCCGTCCCCCTCCCCACGGTACCCCTGCACCTTTCATCCCAACCCAGGCGAAGTTTCCCGGCTTTCACCCCTCCACAACTGCCCTAAATCCCGCAGGCAGGGCAGAGAGCGAGGATGGGGCGGGATGGGGCGGGATGGATGGGGCGGGATTGGATGGATGGGGCGAGATGGATGGGGATGAGGGCGGGATGGATGGGGTGGGAGGAGCGGGATGGGGGCAGGATGGATGGGGCGGAATGGGGGAGGGAGGGATGGG
>NW_005054615.1:263515-266116 GCF_000277835.1 Geospiza fortis
CCGACGCCGCCGCGCGCCCTCGTGAGAGCCACGCCCGTGGGCGGGGCGGGGAAATGCCACGCCCACAGTGCAGAACCCGCAGAGGGAGCTGTGCTGGGCACACACCTGGACTGACAGCTCTGTACGGGCACAGCTGTACTGGGTGTACACACCTGGGCACACGTCTGGACTGGCACCTCTGTACGGACACACCTGTGCTGGGCACACACCTGTGTGTGCACACCTGTACACACACACACACACCTGTACACACACACACACACACACACACACCTGTACACACACACACACACACCTGTACACACACACACACACACACACACACCTGTACACACACACACACACCTGTACACACACACACACACACCTGTACACACACACACACAGCTGTACGTGCATGCCTGCCTGGTGCACACACCTATACACACAAACACACCCCTGTGTCACACACACACACACACACACAGCCATGGCACACACACCTATGCACACACAGACACCCCTGTGTCACACACCTCCATATCACACACACCTATACACACACAGACTCCCCTGTGTCACGCACCCCCGTATCACACACACCCGTGTCACACCCCCCTGTGTTACACACACCCCCCTGTGTCTCACACACACACACCTGTGTGTCACACACACCCCCGTGTCACACACACCTATGTCACACATCCCTGCGTGTGACAAACCCTGCCCACCTGGAGGTGCCACCCAGCAGGAAATGGGGGGTGTGACACCTTCCAGAAGGTGCTGCTGGATCGTCCCCAACACCTGGCTGTGAGGAAAGCGCGATGCTGTGCCCGGAGCAAACAGTGCTGGGGGTGGTGACACTGCGTGGTGGCACTGCGTGGTGACACTGCGTGCAATGCCTGCCCCAGGAAAACAAGCTGCCGTCCCCAGAGCCCCGAGAGTGGGCAGCTCTGGGGAGGATCCGGGTTGCTCCCCTTCCCCAGCGCCGTGGGTGGAAGGAGATGTTCCCGAAAACGTGCGATAGGATCGCTGTGGTATGGGGGACACCAGGAGGCGACACTTTTGGCAGAGGTGTTTGTCCGCAGAGAGGTGTGAAGCGCTGCAGGGCTGCCTGTGGCCGAGGCACGGGCAGGGGCTGGTGATGCTCCTCTCCAAAGGGAGCTCCGAGCTGACCTCGGGGCAGGCGTTGTGTCACTATAGGACACGGAACAACGCGACACAGCGGACACGCTGCTCTTTTCAAGGTGCGAAAAACGCCAGTCGCCTGTTTTTTAAATTTTAAAAATTTAATAGTAATGAAATGGTTGTGAAAATAGAAAATTAGAGTAATAATAATTTGGACAATTTGGATTAGGACAATATGAGACAATAGAAACAAAGAGTTACAGACAGTCCGGGTACCTCTTTCTGGGCAAAATAAGGCCGAAAAAGGCCCCACGTTAACAGAGGATTAACCCTTAAAAGCAACAGCCTGTTGCATATTCATACACCTCATCCATGATGCATAAATTCCATTCAAACACAGGATTCTGTCTGGTCAGCGCCAGCTTCTTCCTCTGAGTCCTAGCAGCGCCTTTGAGGCAGGAAGAAGTTCATTTCTTCTGATAATGGAGCAATAAATTCTCTTTCTCTGAAAGATTGAGGTATCCTGTGGCTGCTATCTCGCTGCGAGTCCTTTCTTTAAAAAAAGTATCTTACATAGCATAGTTTCTATTTTAACATTTTTTATAACCTAAAACTGTATTTACCACACTATTTAAGAGAATTAATACAACATTACTTTCTAACACAACACACACAATATTCATTTTAATATTTGCAAAAAGCCAATCATAAAATACGCATTTTTCACAAAGGTAAAAGAGACTTTTTAATTTCTGACTCTAACATTTACAGATTTCTAAAAGTGACAGTGGAGTGGAGGGGGAAAGCGCCACCTCTCCAATGACACTGGATGAACTAACAGTTTATTACATTTTTTTGTCTTCCATAAAAGAATGCAAAGTAAAGTGTGTAAGAAAGTTCGTTACAAAAATGTAAACATCAGAAGGCTTAAAAATCTTTAAAAATCAGGGCAACAGTGTTGTTTAATAGGCTCTTCCTGGAGAGAGGTGGGAGCCCCTGTCCCCCCTTCTCGTGTGTTGTGGGGCCATGATGGAGGAGGACATGTGCTCAGTCTGGCACTTTTTTAAAGAAAAATAAAATAAAAGACTGACTCTGTAACTGAGCATCCAACATGTGCGAGTTTACAGCTGTGGGTTCCCATTTGTGGGAGGTTTTCTCATCTCCACACCATTGCCCCCAAAAGAAGCCTCAGGATTTGTGTCCCCTCCTCAGCACCTCCTGCAGGGTTGGCACCTTGTCCTGTTCCCTCCCTCCAGATTCTCAGTTTACTTTTAATTTCTTCTTTAATAAATGTGAGACATCTCACTTCAATGTAAGAACTTGTTCACTAATGCTTCCTTTACTAAATGGTCTACAATATCTCTGCTTGCAGTCCCAGGAAGGGCTGTTCTATTGGTTGAAATTTGGTTATGTCTTTCATCATGATGGATTGTTTCCTTTAAAGAGGTTCTCTCACTGAAATACACCTTATAATTGAAGCTTGACTTTTTGATG
>NW_005054615.1:266130-268014 GCF_000277835.1 Geospiza fortis
GCAGGAATGGATTTAGTAATTTAAAGATATTTTTAATAATTATATTTTTTTTGTTTGCTAATGTCTACATATTAAATAAATGTACATATAATTCAGAATGCTTTGTTTCTCCTCAGAGGACCCGTGGGTTCCATTGCTGGTGTATTTGTGAAAAGGAGATTTCTCAAACCTCATAAATGTTTGGCCCACTGGCCACGGGATGGCTCTGTGTGGGAAATGTGCTTTAGGAATGGTTGGTGGCTCCGAGGGGTCACCTGGATTGTCACTGCCACCTCAGCATGCCCGTGGGCTCAGAAGAGCAGGAAAAGCACTTACAGAGGCACAGAACCAGGGAGTACCCCGAGCTGGAAGGGACCCACAGGGCCCAGCAGCCCAGCTCCTGGCCCTGCACAGACACTCCAACAATCCCACCCTGTGTGGAGCTCTGGCAGCCTCGGGGCTGTGCCCATTCCCTGGGGAGCCTGGGCAGTGCCCAGCACCCTCTGGGGGAAGAACCTTGCCCTGAAATCCAGCCTGGCCCAGCTCCAGCCATTCCCTGGTCCTGTCCCTGTCCCAGAGAGAAGCTGCAGCCCTTGGTGAGGTCTGACCTCAGTTTGCTCTGCTCCAGCTGAACAAACCAACTGACCTCAGCCAGCCCCTGTGTGACCCTCCAGACCCCTCCCCATCATCTCCTTTAAATCCTTTCTAGCACCTATTAGATGTAGAAGAGTATCAAGACATTATTACACTTAAAGAGGAACACCAAGAATTAACACAGAACCCCTGGCAGTAATTTTACAGAAAACTCGATGATTTAAACTTGAGCATGATGGGTAGTGCTGAAGTTTCCACTGCAATGGAAAAAGCTCCGTGCTCACCTGATGAGCAGGTGGGGACTGGCAGCGAGGAAAGCAGGAGTGGTGCAAGAGAGGGCTGCAGGAGCTGGGTGAGAGCCCCTGGATGTGTGACACGTTCCTGCTCTCAGGCTAAACACCCACCTCAAGTATGTGCTGGTGGCAGGCGGCCCTGGGTGAGGACACAGATTAGGAGCTGTGGCACAACAGCCTTACTGGAAATGACCTGGGAAGGGTGGCAGGCACCACCCTGGGCACGAGCCAGCAGTGTGCTCTCCCTGCAAGGATGGAGAACCACAGCCTGGGCCACAGGAGAGGGCAAGGGCCACCAGGCTGGTGTCACCCCTGCCAAGGGAGGTGACATCTGGATGCTGTGTCCAGTGTGGAATGCCTGGTGAGAGGAATGTGAGGATGGTGACTCCACAGAGGCTGAGGAGCTGTCAGTGACCTGCAGCAGGATGGAGGTGCATGGAGCTGAGTTTGCTGGGTCTGGCCATGCAGTGAAGACTCCCCTTGACCCTGATGCCTTGTTCAGGCTGCCCAAGAACAGAGGCCAGACAGAGTTAAAGAATAAAGCAGGGATTTATTAAAAGGCCTCTATGGATCCACCTTGGGCAGCACAAGAGCCCAGTCAGGGCTGCACCCAAGATGAACCAAAATGGGCACAAAATGAACACCCGGTCACAGGGTTTCTCACTTTGATCAGTTCTGCTCCATTTGCATATTGGAGTTAATTGTCCAATTATAGCTTTAGTTATGCAGTCCCATCCTGCTTGTTTTTCTCTCTCCAGCCCACGTTGTTTGTGCTCTTGGGCCTGAGATTTGGATCATTTGTCCTTGGTCCCCAGCTAGAGCAGGAATTGTTTTGTCTCCCTGCTCTGTGCACAGAGCTCACCATCCCTTAATGTGAAGCTCAGACCCACACACTAAAGCAGCACAGAATCACAGAATTTTTCACAGAATTTCTAGGTTGGAAGAGACCTTTAAGATCATTGAGTCTGAAAAATACAAAAGCTAAAACCTGTGGCATCAATCCCATCCAGTCTCTGCA
>NW_005054615.1:268045-278099 GCF_000277835.1 Geospiza fortis
GAGAGGCTGGAGCATCTTGTAAGAGCCGTGGCAATGTCCTGCTCTCCAAGTGCTGCAGGACTCTGGGGTGCAGCCTCTGTCTTGCCCTTTCCAGTGCCTCCAGATGAGTGTGGCCAGAGCTGCCCTGCCCTTCCCCTGGAGTGTAGATTTCCATGTTCTCTTTCCTCAGGAGGTGAAAGCCAGAGGCGTCTTACTCAGCTTTAGTACCCCCAAAAGAAAGTCTCCCTTCCCCTCCAAACCTCTAAATTGCAAACCCCTGCTCTAGTGTGTGTTTATAGAAGTGGGACAAACTGACAAATCTAGTTGGACACCTCTCAGGCTCGTTCCAGGCTGACAGACAGACGACACCTTTTCCTACCGACCTTTCACCACGATTCCCAGAGCAAAACAATCTAGGAAAGAAGGGCAGGAGGCAGCCTCAGCCCTGGCACGGGGCATGGAGAGGGAGAACTCTCCCTGTTGGCAGGACAAGGCACTCAGGTGCTCCTCATACCTTCCTGCAAGGGTGTGAAGAGCAGGGATGTTGTGGTGGGCTGGCACAGCTCCATCCCCCGGCCCAAAGTGGGGCAGGTGGAGGGAACCGGGAGAGCAAAAGTGGAAAACTGGGTCGGGATAGACAAGGTTGCTATGGCAACTGGGCTGGGTCCCATCCCTGGGCTATGAGCAAAGGGAGCTCCATCCCTGCCTGACCCAGTATAGATGTTTTCAGTCTGTTGCCTGGGATTTAATCTCCATCCCACATGTGGCACCTTTGTATAACCAGAAGCATCATCATTTCTACACCCCAACCACGGGAAATCTATTTGAGACTTTGATCTTTCCCTGCAATAATCTAATTATGCCTCTTGTAACAAACAAATAAAACCACCATTGAAATGGGATGCTGGAAACTTTCTTCAGCAGCACCAATTAAACCACTCAATGGAAATCACCTCCAAACTCTGCCCAAACAATATTTAACCGGCCTCCACAAACAAATTCTGGGGAATTGCACTTTCTAAACTGTGCTGTTACCTAATGATGGATATGCCCTGTATCCCAGGGTGTTTACACTGCACCCCACCCTGCAGCCAGTTGAAATAGGGCTGTCTCTGTGCACCAGCCAGGGGACAGAACCCATCCTCTGGCACTGCCACATCTCCATCTCCTCCAGGCTGGCCATCTCTTCCCTGCACTGCCCATCCTCTCCAGGGGCTGACAGGTTCCTGTCACCTCCTGCAGGAGCTGTGCCACCTCTCAGCTGGGCTGGCTGCCTTCGCTTCTGGACAGGTGAGTGTGGGGAAAGCATGGCTAGAGCCTGGGCAGGCAAAAGGACAGTGGACACGTGCCCTGGACAGGGAAAAGCATTCTAAACTTGCCTCTGAACAGCACTTACCAGTCATGGCACTTCCAGCCCTCAGAACAGGGCACCAAAATCTCATTTGCTGGCTCGGTTCTAGAGGCTGCTCCAGCCCAGTTTTTCTTGTGGTGCCCAATGTTATGGTTGTTGGAGGGAGCAATCCTGGCCAGAGCTTTCAGTGCCTGTCTGTGATGCCTCCTGCCCATAACTGTGTGCAAAGCCTGCTGTTCCCCACCTCCTGTGGCAGCTGCACTCTCCAGCACATTGAGGGAGGGGTTTTAAAGCTGTGTTAAAGCCAATATCACCAAGGGATGTCTAGATCTGCTGGAAGATACATCTCTCCCCATTTTACATATAGATTTGCACTCCAAAATGTCCTTCTCTGAATGAAATGTAACCAATTCTTGTCTTTTACACCATGATCGAGGAGATGGGCAAGCAGTTAGAGATTTTCTTCTCATGATTTTATTTCTATTTCGGGAGGGAAGGCAGCGCTGGAATTTATTCATCCTCCCTCTCCCTCCTGGGGAGGTTTGGGCAGTGGTGCCAGCAGGTGATGCAAACAGCAGGGTGATGGGACAGAGCTGTCCCTTTGCTGGAAGAGACACCGGAGCAGTGGCACTGCATGGTCACTGACAGGACATACAACACCCTACGTCCTCTGCGTATTGGAATGGCTCAGTGGAGGTCTGACCAACCCCAGGGGGCTGCAAGGAGCCCAAACCACCCTGTGATTTTTAACATTTTGCAGTTCCCAGTGATGTGTACAGCACCACAAGGGTTGCTGCCTCACCTCTTACAGGAATTCCTGAAAGTCTGCCCCAGCTCCCTGGAATTGTCGCTGCTGAGATGCGCTCCCTCAGCCACCCTATGTGCATTGACGCTTTTAGGTGGTCATCCAGGCCACCAGGCTGAGGCTGGGTCCCACCTGGGGTGTTTCCCTGCCCTGCCCTCCCTGGCACTGACTGTGTGGGTCACTGTGTTGTTCCAGGCACAGCGAGGATGTGGCTGGCTCTAGCTCTGCTGTCCGTGCTCCACGGGATGGCAGCCGGGGAATGCTTCTTGAATTCCCCATTCCCCAAGAACCCAGAGGCAACGATGAACATTGTAAGTATGATGGCATTGGAGAGGAGGTGGGAAGTGTCCAGGAAACAGCCACCATTAAATAATCTCAGTGAAATATCACATTCAGGGATTTCCTTGCAGGAGCCTTGAAAATGTTATTATTTATGGGAATAAATCACACAGGACTCCATTTTCTTCTTGGTGGAAAAAAGGCTATTCTTTATGGATATAATTCCCTTTTATACAGTTTTACAGGCCTTGTGTGGGTCAGTAGTTTTTTGGCAATTACTTTATTGGTAATTAACAAGTTGTTATTCTGTATTGATTGGTCACTCAAACTCCTGGTGTGTACAAGTTGTTTGTGAGAGATAGTTTTCATTTTTCTATCTAAGAGTGTAAAAACAGTTTTTACAGGTGCAAACAAAAAAAAAATTGTTTTTTACCCAGGAATAATATTAACTAATTGTTATGTTAACTAATTGCTCACACCAGGATTGCTTTCACACAGGAATTTGCAAAATGCTGGCTTTGACAAGGCCAGCCACTGACTCCAGGAGAGCAGGCTTGATTTTATGGAGCCTTTCTCTACCATTTTTCTACCTTACTGCAACAATTATTGGCTTTCTTCTTGTTGCAGAGTGAAATGGTCTCCTTCTGGGGGTACCCCAGCGAGGAGTATGACGTGGTGACAGAAGATGGCTACATCCTTCAGCTGAACAGAATTCCTCATGGCAGAGGAAATTATGGGTGCCAAGGTAAAACTGATCCCACACAGGACACACACACATGCCTTGAGCAGTCACTGGGCTACCAGGGCTTGTGCAAGAGGGTTTGCAGGGTTCCCTGTGGCTTAGCATCAGTTTTGATGAGTCAGAATTTGTCAGGAAGGCTGATCCCTTGCCAGGGATGTTTCCTCACACCCTTCATGGACCCCTGAGCACTGAATGTCAGGCTGCAATCCCTGGTGGTACACCTCGGGCTCTCTCCAGAGCCTGGCTCCCAAAATGTGCTCCTGCTGCCATTTGATGGATCAGCAGACTGGTTTGGTTCTCCCTGGGGATCCTCTTGTCCTGTGAGGAGGGGTTAGATCCGTGAAAATTGCACTTTTCCTGTCACATCCCCAGGCTCCTCCATGTTTGCCCACAGAGCTCCCTGGGCAGCCCAAGTTCTGCCAGAGATTCTGGGGATAAAGTCCAAGATAATGGTGCAGCTTAGCAAAACTGCTTTTTAAATGAAATCTAGAGTAGCACTGACACAAACCTCCATGGATTTTGGCTGCCATGGGGATAACACCTCATAAACCGTTTCAAAAGGCAAAAAACCAGCATTAAAATGAGGAGAGTCATCATGCTGCCTGTCTTGCAGGTGTGAGGCCCGTGGCACTTCTGCAGCATGGTCTCCTTACAGAAGGCAGCATCTGGCTCACCAACTTGGCCAACAGCAGCCTGGGCTTCATCCTGGCAGATGCTGGCTACGACGTCTGGATAGGAAACAGCAGAGGGAACACCTGGTCCAGGAGGCACCAGGTCCTGACCACCACACAGGATGAATTCTGGGCTTTCAGGTAAATGGGTGGGGTTGAGGGTCTCAGAAACAGCTGAATTCTGTCAGGATCACGCTGCCCCTGAGTGAACCAGGCTGGAGTGGAGCTCATCCAACTTGTTTTGAGGGAAAACTCAGTAGGATGAAGAGTTTTGTGGGGTGGCCCTGCCCTCCCTGCTGGTTTTGTGGTTTGCCGGTGGTGGCTGTGCACGTGCAGATGCTGCCCCTCTCAGCAGGACATCTCCTCTTCCTTCTGCAGCTTTGATGAGATGGCTAAATATGATCTGCCAGCCATGATCAGCTTTATTGAGCAGAAAACAGGACAGAAACAGCTCTATTATATTGGCCATTCCCAAGGCACCACCATAGGTGAGTGGGTCCTGCTGATGACAGCACGAGAAGTCAACATCCCCTCTCAGATTTGCAGAATTACTCACTGAAATTAAACTATGTGCATGAGCGTCTTGAAAGCCTAAATAAGTCTAAACCTTTTTTTTTTCCTACTTTTTTCCCCCTCCCCAGGTTTTATAGCCTTTTCCACTATGCCCGAGCTGGCTCAGAAAATCAAGGTGTTCTTTGCTCTTTCACCTGTGACCACGGTGATATTTTCTCAGAGCCCATTTAGAAAACTCTCAGTCTTTTCTGACTCTGGGCTTAAGGTTGGTCTGCACTATGTTCTGCATAGCCAAAATGTTTTTCGTAGGGATTGTGAAATTATCTATGGGCTATTTCATGTCATTTACAGAGAGGGGAGCTGTGCTCTGTTTTATTGTGAAGGAAAGCACATCTCACTGCAGAACCTTTCAGTCCTGTCCTGAATTCACTCCCCAAAATGTTCTGGCAGAATTAGATCAAAATGTTGGTGAATAAAACTGATGCAGAGGCTGTGAATTGAGCCCTAGCATTTAACACAAGAGCATTAATGACTGTAAGAGATCATGCCCATAAGACACAAGGAGCTGAAGCATTTAAGGGGGTGCAAGGGAGGCTTCACTATGAGCAACCTTAATGGGGGGATAAAATAGTAAAGTGGTGGTGCTTTGGGGAAAAGCATGACCAGACTTCCTATTTGATGAGCACATTTGGGATTTTACAGGAGCTGTTTGGCACCAGGGAGTTCCTGCCCCACACTGCCCTGGGGGAGGTGGTCCTCTCCAGGTTCTGCTCCTGCTCCAAGGTCTGCAAGCACATCCTGGCTACAATTTTTGGGTTTAACTGGAAGAACACAAACATGGTACGTGGGAATGGACCTGCAGAGGGTCCTCCTGAAGGCCCAAACCTTGCCCATGCCCTGTTTTGCAGGGCCAGGTGAAGGCTGCTGTGAAATGTGGGGTGTGCTGGTGTCCTTGCAGAGCCGGTTCGATGTGTACATGGGGCACACCCCGGCGGGCTCCTCAGTGCAGAACATCATCCACTGGCTGCAGGTAAACCTCCCCAGCCTCCCTCCCGTGCCCCACAGAGTGTCCCTGGTCCCTTGTGGGCAGCCTGCTGTGCTGCAGGCCGCAAGGCACACCTTGGCCAGGTCTTTGGTGGGTTTCGTTTCCACCCCTCCCTGAAACGCTCGGCAGGTTTTGGAGCCAGAAGACTGGATCTGTCACGGAGCTGAGGGCCCTGCTGCCACATTCCAGGGCTCATATTTCAAACCAGATCCAGCCCTGCAGCCCATGTGCCATTAGGGGTCAGACTAGTGGCAGGGGTGCATCTGGACAGCAGCCAATTGAGCTTATTACTAATAAAGCTGATTATTTCTCCTTCTTTCCCTCGTGGGCATGAGAACAGTGACCACCACAGCCCTTTGACACTGCAGCTGTGCTCTGCTGCACTCTATTTCCCTTCCCCAAGATAAAAATTTGCACATTTTTTGGTAGATTGCCTGTTTACCTTCTGTGAGGCGTGTGCCACAGGCTGTACTCAGGGCACAGCCTCTTCCCTGTGTGGCCTTCCTGCTCAGGGACCCCAGAAGGACTTTGTGGGGTTCATAGCAAGAATGCACACCCCATTTTCTGACTTGCTGCTGCCCAGTGGAGGGATGAAGCCTTTTCCCTTGACCTTGCCTTGCTGCTAGTCCTGTTCCAGTTAGACAAGAGATGCTCAGAGGCTCCTTCCATCTTTGATTGGGCCATTTCAGGCCAGCTCTCCAGCCCACAAGGAATATTTCGCATTCTAAACCCATTTTCCAGACCATTTTCATTTCTTCCCATCCTGGTGTTAGCCACAAACATTAGAAACATAACCTCTGCCCATTTGTCCAAATTCACGACAATAATTACTTGTGCTGGGCCTGGGGCCAGGCCTGTGAGACACTGCTGGTTCAGTGATGAAAACTAACTTTTGAGGGTTGACTTTGGAGGGTTGAGTGCATCCCCAGAGAGCTGTGATTTCGCTCATGTCTGAATTTGCTGCAGGGAGTCCACGGTGGGGCACTGAGAGCTTTTGATGGGGGGCACATGTACAACAGCCTTCATTACCAACAGGTGAGGTGCTTCCAGCGGCCTTCCCTGCCCCTGTTCTCTTCCCATGCATGCCTGCTGTGTCTCCCCTTAATGTATTCCTCCCTTCACAAACTGGAAGTCAGGATTTCTGCTTGGAAGAACGGCACTTTCCATTCTCAACACTGCTTTGCAAATATCTTTTAGATAGAATAAAAGTCTTTAAGTTAGACTTTCCACTTTCCAGAGGATAAGGGGACAAGTTACACCAGACTGAATATTAGGAAAAATTTCTTCTCTGAAATACTGGTTAAGCCTTGGAACAGAAAAGAAAGAAAGAAAGAAAGAAAGAAAGAAAGAAAGAAAGAAAGAAAGAAAGAAAGAAAGAAAGAAAGAAAGAAAGAAAGAAAGAAAGAAAGAAAGAAAGAAAAGAAAGAAAGAAGAAAGAAAGAAAGAAAGAAAGAAAGAAAGAAAGAAAGAAAGAAAGAAAGAAAGAAAGAAAGAAAGAAAGAAAGAAAGAAAGAAAGAAAGAAAGAAAGAAAGAAAGAAAGAAAGAAAGAAAGAAAGAAAGAAAGAAAGAAAGAAAGAAAGAAAGAAAGAAAGAAAGAAAGAAAGAAAGAAAAGAAAGAAAGAAAAGAAAGAAGGAAAGAAGGAAAGAAGGAAAGAAAGAAAGAAGGAAAGAAGGAAAGAAAGAAAGAAAGAAAGAAAGAAAGAAAGAAAGAAAGAAAGAAAAGAAAGAAAGAAAAGAAAGAAAGAAAAAAAGTTTTTTTAATTTCAGAAACTTGCTTCCAAACACCTCCCTCGTGTCACTGAAGGAAGTGCTGGGGAAGTGTCACCACAAAGCCCAGCAGGGCTGGCTGGGAGGGACCTGTGGAGGTCAGGATGATCCAACAGCACCAAACCAGGGCAGCCAAAGTTCTGCCTCCTCATCCAAACCATCTGTAGAATCAGAACTAGAATTTCTAGCCCGGCAGAACAAATTCACTAATTCATTTTAATTAAATTAACTCACTAAATCATAGCACATAGGACTATGCTGCATCTCTACTGAAGTTCCTCCCCTTTCTAGAAGAAACGAGTTCCAGTTTTCATTTCCTCCCATTCCCAAAGAGTAGCAACGGTGCACAGTTTGTTGCAGTCCAGCAACTTCTCCTCTTTGTGAAGCCCCTTTTCCCTTTCCACTTTGTGAAGCTCCTTTTTCATCTCCTCTTATGAAGCCCATTCTCCATCCCCTCCTTGTGAAGCCCATTTTCCCTCTCCTCTTTGTGAAGCCCCTTTGCAATGTCTTTGTGAAACTCCTTTTCCCTCTCCTCTTTGTGAAGCCCCTTTTCCATCTCCTCCTTGTGAAGCCCATTTTCCATCTCTTCTTTGTGAAGCCTTCTCCATCTCCTCCTTGTGAAGCCCCTTTTCCATCTGCTCTTTGTGAAGCCACTCTTCTCTCTCCACTTTGTGAATTCCCTTCTCCATCTCCTCCTTGTCAAACCCCTTTTCCATCTGCTTCTTGTGAAATCCCTTTTCCATCTCTCCTCTTTGTGAAGCCCCTTTTCCATCTCCTCCTTGTGAAGCCCATTTTCCATCTCTTCTTTGTGAAGCCTCTTCTCCATCTCCTCCTTGTGAAGCCACTTTTCCATCTGTCTTCTCCTTGTGAAACCATTTTTCCATCCATCTCCTCTTTGTGAATCCCCTTCTCCATCTCCTCCTTATCAAAACCCTTTTCCTTCTGCTCCCTGTGAATCCCCTTTTCCCTCTGCTCCTTGTGAATCCCCTTTTCCCCCTCCTCTTTTTGAAGCCCCTTCTCCTTCTGCTCCCTGTGAATCCCCTTTTCCCTCTGCTCTCAGACCGGGGCCCCATTCTACGACGTGCAGGACATGGAGGTGCCCACGGCCGTCTGGAACGCGGGCCAGGACTGCATGGCCGACCCGCGGGACACGGCGCTCCTGCTGCCCCAGGTCAGGAACCTGGTGCACCACAAGCTCATCCCCCACTGGAACCACATGGATTTCGTGCTGGGCCTCGACGCCACCGACATTCTGTACCGCGAAATCCTGGACATCATGAAGAAGCACCCTTAAAGATGCTGGTTCTACTTGATACAATTTTTTTTCTAGTGTTGTCTCTAGAGGATTTTGAAATTTCTTTTGAATCTTTTGAATTTTTTTGAATCTTTCAAAATTTTTTTAATCTCTGTTTGGACCACCTGAATATAGTTGATTAAAATGTTCAGCTTTTAACTGGAGAAGTGACAGGGTGGGGAGAGGAGCCTTCATGCCATTCCTGGCTGGCACTGCATTGCCTTTCTTTCTTTTTCCTTCTTTTTCCTTCTTTTTTTTTCCTTCTTCTTTTCCTGCTTTTTTTTCCTGCTTTCTTTTTCCTTCTTTTTTTCCCTTCTTTTTTCCTTCTTTTTCCTTCTTTTTCCTTCTTTTTTTCCTTCTTTTTTCCTTCTTTTTTCCTTCTTTTTTCCTTCTTTTTTTCTCCTTCTTTCTTTTTCTTCTTTCTTTTCCCTTCTTTTCCCTTCTTTTCCCTTCTTTTTCTTTTTTTTGGTTTTGTTTGGTGGGGTTTTTTGTTTTGTTTTGTTTGGGGTTTTTTAGTTTTTGGGGGTTTTTTTTGTGCCTTCATCAGTGACACAAAGCTCATCGTTACTGTCTCAGGTCTGCCACTTGTTACACCGAAAACCATCAAGGCGGATCAGAAAGAGATCCAACAGATCTGTGGTGAAAAACACCAGAATTAGGATCACAGAATGTTTTGGGTGGGAAGGGACCTTAAAGCCCATCCACCTTCCAGCATCCCAGGCTGCTCCAGCCTGGCCTTGGGCACTGCCAGAGATCCAGGGGCAGCCCCAGCTGCTCTGGGCACCCTGGGCCAGGGCCTCCCTGCCAGGGAACAACTCCTAATTCCCAATATCCCATCTAAACATCCTCTCTGGCAGTGAGAAGCCATTCCCTGTGTCCTGTGCCTCCATCCCTTGTAAATAGTTTCTTTCCATCTTTCTCCCTTCAGGTACTGGAAGGACATCTCCCTAGGGAAAAAACAGTCCTAGTGGTTTTGAATTCAATAAAAATTGTAATTAATCACATTTTTAATGTGGCTGCGTTTGGGCAGTATTTTTTTTTCCTTTCAGTGACTGAGAGGTGAGAAATGAATAAATCCTGAAGAGAAATTTCCAGTCAGACAGCCCAGTGTGTGATTCTGGTGGAGAATGTGTAAAATCCAAATAAAAAGGGGCTTAGGGTTTCACAAAGTGCTTATCTTAGGGTTTATCTGAGAGGTTTGGGCAATAAGACTGAGCAGTAATCTCAGAGGGGCTGTGATGCGTTGATGGTTATTTTCTTTAGTGTGAAGGAAGGGCAGTTATTTTACAGCAATAAAAAACTTGGCTGTTTCTGTCAGCCAAAATCCTGAGGGCCATCAGAAAATCTCCATAAACGTGTCAATGGTGCAAGCACGAGAAGAATCAGCTTGTTTCAGAGAGGGAGAATTCAGCTGTGAGGCAAAGCAATATTTCATGGAGAAAGTGCTCAAAATCATGCACTGGGATATGGTCAGATTTTCAGTCTGTCATGCCTCCTTTAAAATTCCTTGGAAGATCTGCATCATCCTGAAAAATAGAGTAGATCAGTCAGAGGCTTGGGGGAGGCCAGAAAATAAATGCAGGGAAGAGCAGACATTCCAAATGTTG
>NW_005054615.1:278901-287178 GCF_000277835.1 Geospiza fortis
ATTGTTGTTGTATTATTATATAACAGAATTCCTGGCTATAATTTGGCAGAACTGAAGGCCAGAGCTCCCTCCCTGCTGCTGGATTTCGTTGTGCTGTCCTTGGTGGCCCCTGCAGTGGCTTTGGGGGAACCTTCCCAGGCTGACTCTGAGTCACTCCTGCTTCCCTCACCATCCTGTCTAAGCCTTTCTCCTCTGAAGGGCAAAGCCAGCAAACAAAATGAAAATCTGATGGCATTTATTTAGGAAAAGAAGCTTGCATTCGTTGCAGTTTCCTGGAGTATCACACAGCCACATTGGTTTCAGTAAATAATTCGTTATTTAGTTCTTTTTTCACCCCTTTTTTTCCTAAGTCTGTAGCTTCTGCCTCATTCCAAGAAGCTTTCTGCAAAATGGTCTTTTTAGGTAATGCTCTTCACCTAATCTGTTTATTCAGTGTGCTCAAGTCCATCCATTTCCAGTAAATACTCTTCTCTCTGCTAAGAAAATTGCTCATAAATTTTATCAGGTGATCAGATTATTGGATTTGGATATTGTTTGCTTTTCTGCCTTTAGGAGATTCTCTAAGCATCTTTCTGTAGTGCAAATTCTTGCTTAAGTTAATCCTGTTTAAACACATCTTTTTTTTTTTTTTTAAGGTCTCCTGACAGTTCTGCAGGAAACTTGCCAAAAAAAAGCCAAAAAAAAAAAAAATTAAAATGTGGCTTCACTTGGTATTTCGCCATGGGGACAAAAGGGCTTTTCCTTGATTGCTTTGTCTTTTTTTTTCCCTGTGCCTAAATATTTTCTTTCCCTTTCAAAACCCTGAAACAAAGCTGTGACCCAAATCCTGGCTGAAAGGAAAATAAATCAGCTGCCAGCAGCGGGAGACATTTGCAGATGAGACTCGTGGCACATGGCAGGACCCAGAAGGTGCAGAAATAAATGAGTGAAGAACCCCCAGATTGTCCCCTGGGGTCAGGAGGGTACAGAGGGGTGACACAGCATTCCCTGCCCCTGCTCCCAGCTGGGACACACCAAAATTCCTGAATTTCCAGTCAGGGTTTTCCTGTGTGCTGTTTTCCAGCAGTGCCTGGCACCACAATGGTCCCAACCCAGCTGGAGGGGACCCTGACCTGTCCCCACCACTGCTCCTGGGACAGGTCCCATGCCACTGCCACCGTGGGCTGCCACCCTGCTCCTGCCCAGCTGCCCAGCCTGGCCCGTTGTCCCTTGCTGGGAGCACTGGGAAGGCACCAGGGACCTCAGGGGACATTGGCGCTGCCCTGAGGCCATCGCCACCCTGCACAGGGAGAGGACGTTCCATTGTCCCCTGTCATCCCATCTCCCCTGTCATTCCATGAGGTCATTCCACTGTCCCCTGTCATTCCATGTCCCCTGTCATCCCATGAGGACATTCCATTGTCCCCTGTCATTACATTGTCCCTCTGTCATCCCATGTCCCCTGTCATTCCATGTCCCCTGTCATCCCATGAGATCATTCCATTGTCCCCCTGTCATTCCATGTCCCCTGTCATCCCATGAGGAGATTCTATGTCCCCTGTCATTCCATGTCCCCTGTCATTCCATGTCCCCTGTCATCCCATGAGGATATTCCATTGTCCCCTGCCATCCCATGAGGACATCCCATTGTCCCCCTGTCATTCCATGTCCCCTGCCATTCCCTGCTGTCCTGGTGGGAAAGGCTGTGCCGTGCCAGACTCCCCAGCCTGCCGAGCCAGCACGTTTGTCCCTTGGCTGGCAGGCAAACACGTCCCCAAATTAACAGCTAAACAAACAAACAAACAAACAAACAGCCTTTAGCCACCAGGCTCGTGGGCTCCTGGGACACTGAGCCAGGTGTGATGTGGCACCAGTGACAGCCAGACCTGCTGGCCCTTGGCTGCTGAGCTCCTCTGATTCCCTGAGCAGGATGATTCTTTTGTGAAAGGGTTGGCAAGAAATATAAAACAGTGGCCAGGGCTCCAGGTCCTCACGGTTTTGTGGGTGGAATAACAGGAGCCTGGCTTGATTTCACCTGGAAAAAGTGCTGGGAGGAGTTGTCTGAAGGTGCAGCCCCAAACGCAGGTGTGACCCACTCTCATCAGCCCCAGCATTGTGTTGCAAATCGCTGGCAGCAGCCTCCAGCCCCGTGTGCCAACTCCTCACCTCTGCCAACCTGTTATTAGGCAATCCACTGGCAGACTGGCTTCAATCCTTCTCCTTTCCCTCTCCAGATGCGGGTCAGGGGTTGGAATATCCTTGCAGAGCCCTGGTGGGCTCGGTGGTGTGCAGAGACCCCCGTGAGGCTGGTGCTGGTGGCACCACCAGATGCCTCCTCAGGAGGATGGATGCCCTGAGCCCAGCTTTGCAGCCCCACAAGCTGCTCAGCTGACGTCAGTTTGGGTTAGAGAGCAGTGCTTTATCCTTTAAACATATTTATCTCTCTATTAAAAGGCGGGGGATGCAGAGGTTGCAAATTAATCCCACTGAGGTTTAATCCGTCCGGACCGTCAGCATTTTTATTTTCTTTGGATTGGAGGTCCTAAAACCTTCTGCTGTGGGTGTCTTCTGCCACGTGCAGGGACTTGCAGGCAGAATCCTGCACAACTCCACACACAGCTGCTGGCCAGCACATGCAACACAGAGGTGGGTCTGTCGTAAATAATATGCAATAAACAGAATAAATGAATCCCATGTAATAAATAGATGGGGCTGCTATAACAAGCATGTCTGTTATAGTTGCCTCTTTGAGTTAGGTCTAATAAGCTCTTGGAGGTCTATAACACACCCAAGATAGCTCAGCTACCTTTGGAGGCATAAAATCAGCAGGATGGCCTCTGTTGCAGTGTTGAGACCAAAAAGGTTTAATAAAAGGCAAAATAACAAAATTCTTTACAGGGAAAAACCGAGCCAGGTGCCAGGGGTTCTTGCTCCTAATAAAACACCTCACAAAAACAATTTGTTTCTTTGTTCACTTCTTTTTCTTGTAAATTGCCCAAACAAGACTTTTTAGCTTCTGTCCAATTAGCTATCCTTAAGTTTGAGGTGAAGCCCCCTAAGCCTGTGAAGTAGCTTTTTCACCTAATTAAAAAGAGAAACTTCTATGCTTCTTTCCTTTTTGAAGAGACAAAAGATAGTTTTGTCACTGCATCAACAAGAACCACATTCCTACACATGCCTACCACAGCTGATGGGTGGCTCTGCTGCCTGGGCAGTCACCAGGGACGTGGGGAGATGCTGGTGTCTGCTCCTTGGAAAACCTTGAGTTGCTATTTCTCATCATCCACCTGGTCAGGTTTTCACACCAAGGTTTTTCTCCAGAGTCCTGGAGCTGCTGACAAGGTAGAAACAGCTCAGTCCTGGTCACTGGGTCACATCAAGGATGCTCTGTTGATGCAGATGAAATTTCTGGTGCCTTACTCTGGCAATACTCTGCCATTCCCAACCCTGGCAAGGTGAGAGGCACCTGCAGAGGGCTCATCCATCCTGGTGCTGGGCTGCTGTGCTCCCTCAAGCTGTCAGATGAATGGCTTTGGGAATTGCAGGGGTTTTCTCTGAGTAGCCCTGCTGATAAGGTGGAACCCAGAAAGTGAGATGCTCAGCTTTGCCAGATATCCCCAGAACCTGAAACTCAGTCATGGCACTTCCAATTCCTGCCCTGTTTAATGCAGCACAAGTGTAGGGCAAAAAATATTGCAGCTTTGATTCCAGAGAGTCAGTAACAAGTCAACCTCTCCAGGGTAAACAGAGAGGCTGAAGTTTACTCCTCTAGTCATGACTTTCTTTTTCATTTCAACAGTAAGGAGCTAAACAGGATGAGCAAGAAAATCTTGGCAAGAAACCATGTGATTGGAGAGGGATAGCTGGGTGGATTTGCGAGGTGAGAAAGGGCTCAGCCTCTCCTTGCACATTTCATCAACAGCAAATCACCAGGTTTGAACTCCACGCTGCGCAGTGAGGAGGATCTGGTGAGGAGAATCTCCTGCTCCTCTGCCCTTTGCCAGCTGTGCCCAGCTCAGAGCCCCCTGGGCCAGATGTGGCCTCTTTCCACCAGGGCTGTCACAAGGCCACTTCCCTCCCCTCCTGCGCCTAAACCCACAAACCACAGCACATGCTGGATTCCTGGAGTAAAATTTCACTCCTGGATTGCTCTGAGCCTGCAAAAGCTGGAAAGAAAACCCCAACACAGCAGATCTCCTGCAAGCCAAGGGCTGGAGCTTGGCTCTGATGCAAGACTTTATTGCAATAATCTCTACAGACACAGGGGCCGGGCAGAAATCACAGCATTGCACTAAAAAGCCTTAAATCAGTGTGGAACAGGGGGACAGGGGGACAGGGGACATTTTTAAGCAGAGCATCCCTCACACAAACCCAAGGCACAGGGGAACAGGCAGCTCCTCCATCCTGGGGCAGCACAGGGATGGCTGGATGGATGGATGGATGGATTCATGGATTCATAGATTCATGGATTCATGGATTCATGGATGGATTCATGGATGGATGGATGGATGGATTCATGGATGGATTAATGGATGAATTCATGGAGGGATTCATGGATTCATGGATGGATTCATGGATGGATTCATGGAGGGATTCATGGATGGATTAATGGATGAATTCATGGAGGGATTCATGGATTCATGGATGGATTCATGGATGGATTCATGGAGGGATTCATGGATTCATGGATGGATTCATGGATGGATTAGTGGCTGGGTGGGTTCATTGATGGATTGATGGATGGATTAATGGCTGGGTGGGTTCATTGATGGATTGATGGATGGATTGATGGATGGATTGATGGAAGGACTGATGAAGGGATTGATGGATGGATTCATGGATAAGTTCATCAACAGATTCATGGATGGATTCATGGATGAATTCATGGAGGGATTGATGGATGGATTCATGGATAAGTTCATCAACAGATTCATGGATGGATTCATGGATGAATTCATGGAGGGATTGATGGATGGATTCATGGATGCATTCATTGATGGATTCATGGATGGATTTATGGGTGGATTTATGGATGGATTCATGGCTGGCTGGGTTCATTGATGGATTCATGGATGGATTGATGGATGGATTAATGGATGGGTTAATGGATGGATTTATAGATGGGTTCATCAATGGATTGATGGACGGATTCGTGGATGGATCCGTGGATGGATTGATAGATGGATCTGTGGATGGGTTTGTGGAGTGGTCATGGATGGATCCAGGGATGGATTAATGGATGGGTTAATGGCTGGGTGGATTCATGGGTGGATTAATGACTGGATTCATGGATGGATCCATGGATGGGTTAATGGATGAATTCATGGATGGGTTCATCAATGGATTGATGGATGGATCCATGGATGGATTCATGGACAGATCCATGGAGGGATTCATGGATTCTCCTCCATCATGGCCACCATCCGCTGGTACATGCGCTGGGGGGCGTTCAGGCCCCAGTGGTGGTCGAAGTGGTTCCAGTCGGGGAAGTGCTCGTGGTGGACAACGTGGGTGAGGCGGGACAGCAAGCGCTGGGTCTCCTCAGGGGGGATCACCCAGTCGTGCCCCCCGCTCCACACAGCCACTGGCACCCTCATGGCCTCGATCTGGTAAGTGGGAGGCCTCCGCTGGCAGGGGGGAAACACTCCTGTTACCTGGGGCTGGTGGGTGGGGTGTTCTCCCCCATCCCCATCCCAGACAGCCCCTTCACCTGGTTGTACTTCTCTATGTTTCTCAGCCCGTAGTCAAACTGCTTGAACTCGGCGGTTTTTGCAGTCTGGAAGGCAGAGGCAAAGGGTTAATCCAGGTAATATCCTGGATCAGCCCCCCCTGGACAGAGACACCTTTTGGGACATCTTGGTGCAGCAGCTTAAAAATCCCTTTTATCTCTTGGCTTTGGTTCCACCTCCTTGACCTGTTTCCAGCAGCATTTGAAAATATCACATTCACAGATTAAAAGAAAGTTAAAATAGTTATAAAATCAGGATCTCTACCTGTCCCCAGTGCAGGAAATTTTTTACTGATGTATAGTCTGGAAAATGAGATAGGTACACATCCAGTCGGCTCTACAGGAAAAAGAAAGTATTTTCTAAGTGAGTTGGAAAGGATGAAAATCCATCTGGGCAAAAAACCTCAAGCATTCTGTCTTATAACTGCAATATAAATGTTAAACACTCTTTATTCTTTAGCAGCTTTATTCTGCTCAGAGCTAGAAGCAGCTTCCAAAGGTAAGCCACTTAACAATGGAAATACACTTAAAATGGAAATAGAACTGGTCCACATTCTTTGGTTATTTTCTTCTGTAAACTCATTGTGTGCCAGCCAAAAATGAGGCAGGAGTTTCCTTTCCCAAGAGATGAGACTACAAGTGATTTTCTTTTACCAAAGACTCCATTGGGTTTGACACCCCCACACCACTGCAGGGAATCTCCAAATAACCACAGCCTCTCACACCTTATTTTGGGGGTTTATACTCACGGTTGTGCCTCATTAACTATCTCCAGGTGTCTAGGAAAACCAGAGAGGGCTGTGACCTGGACTGAGAGCCTGGCGCACTCACCATGTTCAAGTTGTTCCTGTCGAAGCCTCCAACCAGGAAGATGCCGTCGGCACACACTTCAGCTTCCTGTGGCTGGCTGCACTTGTCAACCAGGAGCAGCTTCTCCTTCCTTGGCACCAGAACCAGCTCTCTGGTTCCAAACATGTCCTGCACGAGCACGAGGGAATGTCGGGAATGGTGCCAGGAGCTCCAACGCCTGCCGCAGGTGCAGGATCAGTACACAGTGGCAATACAGGGGGCAGGAATTGCCAGAAATCCCTGGATTTTGGCAGTAACCACCCAGAAACACCTCCTGTACCTTGAGCAGCAGGTCTGGTAGGAAGGCTAGCTTTAACACAGGACCCCGGACGTGGCGGAAGGTGTACACAGGAGCCAGGGCAAAGAAGAGTTTGATTTTCTTGGCCAGATGTGGCAAGCTGGAAAACGCTATGAAACCTGAAAAGCAGCATGAGAGCACAACACAAATCCCAGCTCACCCCAGGCCCTGTGTTTGAGGCTTTTTTTGAACAAAAAATGCTCCTGGATGCCAGCACAGCCCGGTATGTTTGGGCAGGACATGGCAAACCCCTCCCATGCAGAAGGCTGGGAAGGCAGGAGGGGACAGCAGCTCCCAGCAGCGTCCAGTTTGGGATGGACATTGATATCACTCACCCAGGGAGCTGCCCTGAGCGTGGCCGACATAGAACAGCTGCTCCTGCTCCGTTTGCATCAGGATGAAGCCCACCATGGCCGGCAGGTCGTACATGGCCATCTCGTGGAAGCTGCGCGGCAAAGGGAGAGCCTGGAGGAGATTCCCACCTCCCAGCCACCCAGGGGCAGCAGGGGCTCAGTGCTGGCAGCCCTGCAGCCCAGCTGCCCTTGGTGGCCCTGACCTGAAGTCCCAGAACTCCTCGGAGGCCGTGGAGAGGCTGCGGTGCCGGCGGGACCAGCTGCTGCCGCGGTTGTTCCCGATCCAGACGTCGTGTCCCGCGTCCGCCAGGATGAAGGCCAGGCTGTTCTCGGGGAAATTGTCCACCCAGTCACCACCATCCAGGCAAAACCCATGCACTATCAGCACGGGGGTCCTGGCTCCTGAAGGAGGAGATGGGAGGTAGTTGGCAGAAGAAGACATACAGGAATGTGCCCCTTGTTGATGGAGTGACAAAACTGTCCTTTGTCCCCTCAAAAAGGAAATAAGCCCAGAAGTTTCTCTCCTCAATTAGGTGAAAAGACACCTCACAGAATCTGGGGGGCTTCACCTCAAACTTAAGGATTGGACAGGAGCCATAAAGTCCCTCCTGAGAAATTTACAAGAAAAAGAAGAGAACAAAGAAACAAATTGCTTTTGTGAGGTGTTTTGCCAGGAGCAAGAACCTCTGCCACCTGGCTCGGTTTTTCTCTGTAAAGAATTTTGTTATTTTGCCTTTTATTAAAACCTTCTTGTTCTCAACACTACCACAGAAGCCATCCTGCTGATTTTATGCCTCCAAAGGTAGCTGAGCTATCTTGGGTGTGAAATAGATCTCCAAGAGCTTATGAGACCTGGCTCGAGGAGACTCCTATTTCAAAGACACCTTTCCCACATGGAAATAAAACACCACTGTAACACCTTGGTACTGTTTCATGCAAGCTGCACATTAAAAATTCCCTTCTCCCATTATTTCCCTGGTTATGCTGGTGCTTTTTTTTGTGTTTGGGGAGCTTTTGCCACCCCAGGCCCTGAGCCTGGACCTTGGAGCAGGGTTTTGCTGCAGGGAAAG
>NW_005054615.1:287203-301558 GCF_000277835.1 Geospiza fortis
GGAAAGAGCCACTTTGGGGGCTTTGCTGGGTCACAACACAACGCTGAGCTCCTGAAGGCAGCCAGGAACAAACTCCTCATCCTCTCCCAGCTGCCCAAGCCATGCCTGGAGGCACAGGCATTCCTCTTGTTGTCAGGAGGGCCAGGGTCACAGCTGGTGCCCCCTGGGTGAGGCTGAGCCCACCTGAGAGCCCGGTGCCCCCCTTGCCGTGGGGAATCCTGTTGAGGCTCAGGAAGTAGCCATCCTCTGTCATCACCTCGTACTCCTCGCTGGGATAGCCGTGGAAAAGGATCTTCTGGCTCTGCAGGGACAGGGGTGTGAGGCAGAGGATGACCCAGAGCCCTGGGCCTGCCTCAGCTTCACCCACTGCTGCCACCCACCTGGTGTCCCTGGTGTCACCTGCACCCAAAGGAACCACAGGGAGAGCAGGGAGAGGCCAAGCTCAAGCTGAGGGCAGGGAGTGAGTGCCAGCAATGCAAATATGGGAGATTTTTGATGCCCCAAACCCCCCAGAGAGGCCAGGTGCAGATGCAGGGAAGGGGTGAGCCCAGCTGGTGCCTCAGGAAGGACTTTGGGCATGCCCATGGGGAAGCGAGGTGCTCCCCAAACACTTACAATGTTCATGAACCTCTCGGGGTTGTGGAACAATTCAGCATCTGGGATGGCATCTTCCAGCCCCTGGGCCAGGCACAGGGCCACCAGCAGCAGCCACATCTCACCCACCTGCAGTACCTGGGGGATAATAGGGCTGGATGAGCAGGGCTCTGGGTGCTCCAGGGCCACAAGGAGCCCTTTGGAACAGCCAAAGCCTGATGCTGCCACAGGGAGCGGGTGCCTGCAACCCCTTGTGCAGTTTGGAGCCCACCCCAAGCCCTCTTGGTGGCCATTGTCACCTAGGGCAGCTGTAAGTGCAGTGCGGGACAAGCAGCCTCCCTCCACCCCCTGCCTGGGAAAAGCATCAGGGAAATCCTTGAGCTTTCAGGAAAAGCATTTCAGGGGAAGAATGCTCCCCCAAACAGGAGGGGTCATGCCAGAGCTCCATCCCTGCCATGGATGTTTTACAGCTCCTTGCCAGGTGCTCCTGGAATGCCCAGCCCAAGGCATTCCAGACTCAAGGGCACATCCAGCAAAGTCCAATTCCCTGATGATCCTGCTGCAGGAGCTAAAGATGGCTCTCTGCCTCCCAGAGTGGGTTTTTCCAGCAGCCTTATTGCATGGAAAGCTTTCCTGGGCTGCTCAGGAAAACAGCAGAGCTCTGTGTGGGCCGCAGCAAAAACTCCCTCTCACTCAAACACAAAGTGCCAACTCAAGCCCACCAGCAGCACCTCAGTGCCTCCATCTCCACGTGCGGGTGAGAAGGGATGTCCTGGGGTTAAACTGCTGTGACGGCTGAGGGAAGGAGAGGTTGGATTGCTCTTTGATCCCCTAGGCAAACCACATTGCTAAACCCCATCTCCCTTTGGCCTGCCCAGCTGCCCAACACCACAACTGCAGGCTGGACTCTGTGCAAATCACCTCTTTTTGGGGCTTTTAGTCCTGTTGCCCCTCAGCCTGAGTGCGGAATGAAGATGGAAAGGACAGCAGGGAGGCAGGAGCTGCAGTGGCCAGCTCCTCACCCAGTTTAGCTGCCCACAGACACATTGCAGGCCATGCCTGGGGACATCAGAGCCTGGCCAATTGCTGAAATCACCACTTCAGTGAGCACTGGGGCTTATAGGGGATGGAGAAGCCAGGCCTGCTCAGGAATCAGGAGATGCCAGGTAGAACAGTGTGATCCTCAGTGCTGTTTTCTTATTGCTAAACCCACAGGAGTTTCACACCAATTGCATGCCCTGGTTGAGCTGCTCAGTTAGGAAAGAGCTTCTTTCCCTTGGGGCTGCCCAGAGAGGTGGCAAATCCCTGCCAGATTCTGTCCCCGTGGTCTGTGGAAACCCAGGGCACTGGGAATATTTCTGCGTCTGCTCTGGGGTGCCCTGACCCCCAGGGCAGCACTGACTCTGACCCTCATTCATGGAGAAAGTTTCCTAAACTTCAAGATAGACTGGAACCCACAAAAGTGTGAAATAGATTATAGAGAGCAGTGTAGGTGCTTCACTTGGTGAGAAATTGAGGTTTTGGGATTTTTAGTATGTTGTGGATGGAAGCAAGATGGAGAGCACAGGGTGTCATCCTGGGTTTCTTCTTCGTGCTGCTTCTTCCTCCTTCTCCATGGGTTTGGGTGGCATTTTGTAATTGGGCAGAAAAGTCCCCATTGCAGCTCTGTGGGATCAGTTATTGGGTTAAAAGGGAAAATAATCAAGGTGTCAGTTTTTAATTGGATAGTTTAGTCTTAAAAGCCCTTGTACCAAGAGGTTGTTGGCCATTTTGTGCCTTCTAATGAAAAGCTGCTGAGCTCACAGTAGTGATGTTGTTTTACTGATAAAAAATAATAAACACCTGAGTCTGAACATGAAATACCATCTCAAGTGCCTTCAATCCAGACCCAGAGAAACTCACAACTGGGACCCCCACAATGGTCCATCTCCCCTAGATCTGCCCTTCACCATGTGCAAGGGGACCTTCCACTGCTCCATAGCCAGCAGCAGCCCTCACACATTGTTACTGACGTATAGTCTGGAAAATGAGATATCTACTCATCCAGTCAGCTCTACAGGAAAAATAATTTTCTAAGTGAGGTGGGAAGGATGAAAATCCATTTGGGCAAAAAACCTCAAGCATTCTGTCCTGTAACTGCAATATAAATGTTATACACTCTTTATTCTTTAGCAGCTTTATTCTGCTGAGAGCTAGAAGCAGCTTGCAAAGGTAAGGTATTGATTTCATCAATATCTTAAAATGGAAATGCAGCGACAGAAGCAACTCCTCTTGGTATTCCAGGATGTGGCAGAGAGGGAAGGACGAGTCCCTGGGCATGGGCAGCCAGGGTGGAGGAGAGCAGAGCTCATCCTCAAAGCTGCTGCTCCCCAGGCACCAGCCCTGGGTAAAGCAACCCAGCCCCTTCCCCATCCCTTTCACAGAGCCAAAATGGATGAAGACCCAGGAAAATGTCTAAGCACCAAGTTCTCCATGCACCAAATGCTCAGCTGGAGTGGCAATACCACCTTTTTTTCAGCAATAGCCTGGGCTAGAAGGAGAACAGGAGAATAGGAGAACAGGAGAATAGGAGAACAGGAGAGCAGGAGAACAGGAGAGCAGGAGAGCAGGAGAGCAGGAGAACAGGAGAGCAGGAGAGCAGGAGAATAGGAGAACAGGAGAATAGGAGAACAGGAGAGCAGGAGAGCAGGAGAGCAGGAGAGCAGGAGAATAGGAGAACAGGAGAACAGGCGAACAGGAGAAAGGAGAACAGGAAAACAGGAGAAAGGAGAACAGGATAATAGGAGAACAGGAGAACAGGAGAGCAGGAGAACAGGAGAAAGGAGAACACCAACCTGACCCTCTGCTTCAGGCTCTCCATGCAGTCAGTGGGGTTGGTGGCACTGAGGGAACCAGTCCTTGGCTTATAAAAACACCCAGAGAGGCTGAGACTTGTCCACCAACACCTGCCTGTCCCTCCCCAGCCACACAGCCCAGGGGTTCAGACACTGCACCCCCAAAACCACATCCCAAAGTTTGGGACGTGTCCCCATCACTGGGAACACACAGGTCCTGTGGTGTCCTCTCCAGCTGGGACAGCATTTTTGGCATTCCTCGGCAGAGGGGTTCCAGCTGCTTTGTCTCTGCTCTGGGGGTGCCAGGCAGGCTGCTCATCCTGGATTTCCAGGTGTAGGTGCCTGTGGGTAAAGTGTCAGCTCTGCATGTCAGCACCAGGGCTGGGTTGAAAAGAAAGGGACAAATCTCAGGAAAGGAGGAAGAAATGCCACTTGCATGTGAGACTGGCTGGATTTTGTCAGTGTGGACATCCTGAGGGGGGAAATCCAAAGGGTGCATGGAAAATCTCCCGTGGCAGGGGGACAATCAGCCCCCCCACGAGTCCGTGACCCCTTTAAGCAGATTTTCCAGCCCCTCCACCTCTCCTCCTGCCAGGAGAGCAGAGGTGGTGGCAAGGGACCTTTGGGGTCTCCATCTCCACCCCAGCCTCCTGCTCACCCTGGCTTGGGGTGGTATCACTGCTGAGCAAAATATTTCCTCTGTCAGTTGAAAATAGACACACATCTGTTGTTGTTTTCACCAGCAGAATCATTGTTTTGGCTTTTTCCTGGGTTTAAATGCTGGCATAAAGAGCAGGATGAGGCACTTTGCAAGAGCTCTATTTAATCATGGCGCCTTTGGGTGCTGCTCCCCACACCCAGCCCAGGTCCTGGAGGAAGGAAGGGGTCTGGTAACAGCTACAGAGAGGTGCCAAAATGCTGGGTGAGGAGTTCCCTGCCCTGGCTGACCCTTCAGGCAGCACCTGACCAGGCAAAGTTGGGAATTCCTTCGAGAAAAGAGAGCAAAAACCCTGCTGAGAAATGCCAGAGAGCAAAGTGGGCTTAATCTTCAAGCTGATCTAGGAAGAAAATGAGGACCCAGCAGAAATTATGAGAGAGATGAGCAGAAATGATGAGAATCTTCTCCCTCAGCTTCCCTGCTACTACATCCTGGGCATTTAACACTATTCCAGTGACCTTCTGAGGTCACCTGCTCCTTCCCAGCACCCTGAAGGGCGATGATGGGGGGATGCTCCCCAAAACCCCTCCCTAGCCCAGCTCAGGACCTTCAGGCCGTGGTTCCCTGCAGTGCTCACCCTGTCCCCAGTGTCCCCTGCTGCCACCAGAGCAGGGACAGGCTGCTGAGGTGCACAGAGCTTCTCCTTGTGTCCAGAATGCCCCAAAGCCAGACCCCACCAGGATGTGGGCAGGGATGCCCACAGGGAGCAGGGGCTAGGCCAGGTCTGCCTTGGGTCCCCACGTCCTCACAAGCAGCTTCTGGCCTCCAGGCTCACCTTCATCTCCCTCCTGGGCTTGCAGGAAGCCTGAAGAGCCTCTCTTGGTCCTTCGGACGTCCTTCCTCTCCCAAAATCCCCGTTCCCCTCCGTGCCTCTCTGGACAAGCTGAGAGCCCACAGCTCTCCCCAGGCCTTTCCCCCTTATTTCTCCAGCCCCTGCCCCACCTCCTGAAGCTCTCCTTTCCTCCTGGGCAGGCTGGGCCACTTTTGGGAAGGATGACTCCACACCTGGCCCTCGGGCTGCACTCAGGACACAGGAGATGTGTTGCACATGCCAGCCCTGGGAGAGGGGATAATCCCCTCTGCTCCCACACTGGGGAGGCTGCATCCCCATGCAGAACCCAGATTTGGGCTCCCAGGGACTACAGGGACACCCCCACATCGGGGTGAGCCCAGAGGTGGTGGGTGGAGGCCAAGGCCAAGGTGCAAGGAGAGGCTGGGCTGGCTCAACCAGGGCCAAAGGCTGATTCCCCCTGCCCAAAGGGGTCCCAGAGGCCCAGAGAGAGCACCAGGGGCATAGAGAGAGCCCCAGGGGCACCAAGAGAGAGGCCCAGGGGCACCAAGAGAGCGGCCCAGGGGCACAGAGAGAGGCACAGAGGCACAGAGAGAGCACCAGAGGGACAGAGAGAGGCCCAGAGGCACAGAGAGAGCACCAGAGGGACAGAGAGAGGCCCAGAGGCACAGAGAGAGCACCAGAGGGACAGAGAGAGGCCCAGAGGCACAGAGAGAGCACCAGAGGGACAGAGAGAGGCCCAGAGGCACAGAGAGAGCACCAGAGGGACAGAGAGAGGCCCAGAGGCACAGAGAGAGCACCAGAGGGACAGAGAGAGGCCCAGAGGCACAGAGAGAGCCCCAGAGCAGCACAGAAAGCCTGGCTGTCCTCAAGGAAACAGCCTGAAAATGTGAGCAGGGCAGCCCTGAAGCCAGGTTGGGATCCCCCAGCTCCAGATGTCCACTGACAGATCCAGAAGACATCAAGCCCTCTGCTTTTCCTCTCAGCCAGGGCAGCACAAATTTCGTTGGCACAAATCCCTCTCAGCACAAATCCCACTTGTGAGCTGCTCACCAGCAGCCAGGACAGCCACAGCTGGAGCCAGGACGGGTTTTCCCCCACTAAAAGGAGCTGAGGGGCACTGAGGGGACACAGGGGTGGGAAGGGAGCCTGGGCAAATCCATGTCCAGGCATGGGAGCAGCAATGGCACGGCCACCCCTCCCTGCTCTGCCACCCTCAGCCCAGCAGCCAAGGGACAATTGCCGGTCCTTGGAGCCCACGAGGTGTTTCCAGCCCTGAGCTGTGGTGGTTTGCAAAATAGCTCCAGAGGGAGGGTGGGGAGGAGTAAAAAGATCAGGTAGGGAGGGAGCTCAGCACAGAGCCCTGCTTGGCCCTCTGGGAACAAAGGAGGAAAGCAATGCCTCAGGTTTTAGCTTTTATATATTTCAGATTCTGTGCTGCTTTAGTGTGTGGGTCTGAGCTTCACATTAAGGGGATGGTGAGCTCTGTGCACAGAGCAGGGAGACAAAACAATTCCTGCTCTAGCTGGGCACCAAGGACAAATGATCCAAATCTCAGGCCCAAGAGCACAAACACCGTGGGCTGGAGAGAGAAAAACAAGGAGGATGGGGCTCCATAACCTAAAGCTGGAATTGGACAATTAACTCCAATATGCAAATGGAGCAGAACTTATAAAAGTGACAGACCCTGTGTCCATTTTGTGCCCATTTTGGTTCACCTTGGGTGCAGCCCTGGCTGGGCTCTTGTGCTGCCCAAGGTGGATCCATGGAGGAGATCCTTTTAATAAATCCCTGCTTTGTTCTTTAGCTCTGTTTGTCCTCTGTTCTATTTCAGCCTTCTCAAAGCACCAAAAGCAAACCAGAGGCAGGGGTGGCCTGGGGTTTTGGGGTTGGGTGGGATTTTTTCACCAGCAGATTTTACATTCTGTTACTGACAAAGCAGGGAAACCTGAGCCCAAGTTTCTCTCTAAATTAAACTCAGCAGCACTGATGGCACACACAGAAAGGGACATCCCACAGAAGGAACACCAAAAACCTTTATAAATCAGCTGAAAGTGATTCCCATCCTCTCCCAGGAGAGAGCTCCATCCCCACAGAGCCCCGGGTGGCCATGGCCAGGTCACACAACCACCCCATGCTCTGGGAGATGTGGGGTTTGTTGGGTTTGGGGTTTCTCCATACACCAAACCTCCCCACTTTCCGTGAGGGGTTGGGCAGGAGCTCCTTTGCCTCACCAGCACTTTCACAGCACCCTCTGCTGCCCAGGCTCTCCTGTTTCCTTCAGAGAGCACCATCCCATGGACAGGGAGCGCTCCAAGACTGCCAAGTCTCAACTTCTTTTTGCGAAGGTCAGGATTAAATGTGTGAGATGGTATTTCTTGTTGGCACTCAGATGTTTGTTAGTCCTTATCTATGTTACAGTCTCACAAACCCTGAGTTTTACAGCACTTCCCTCTAACAAACTAAAAATGGAGCTCCATCTCTCTCTCTACAAGGCCTTTTAAGGATAAACTGTCCAATTAAGAAATGACACATAAATTATTTTCACTTTTAACCCAACAACCAACCACCCATGGCCTGCAATGTGGACGTTTTATCCAATTACACAAAACCACCCAAACCATGGAGAAGAAGGTGAAGAAGGTAAAGAAGAAAGTGAAGAATAAAGACCAGCCTCTGCCCTAAAACCTCCCTCTTGTTTATATATATTACTGTATTCTAAAATCTTAAACTCTAAGTTTCCCACCCTGTGATATCACACACTTCTATTCAAACTCCACACCCACAATCCCAGTTCTGTCATTCCATTTTGGAAGCTTCTCCACAGCCTCAGGTCAAATGCAGTGTTCTCTTGGGGGTCAGTGTTTGTCTAAAATCTTAAACTCTGAGTGTCCCACCCTGTGATATTACACATTTCTATCCAAACTCCACACCCATAATCCCAGATTATAGCAAGAATTCAATTCAATCATTCATTCAGATAGAATTGAATTCTATTATTCAATTTTGGAAGCCTTCTCCATGGCCTCAGGTCAAATGCAGTGTTCTCTTGGGGGTCAGTGCCTGTCAGCACAGAAAATCTGAAATTCTCAGCAACCAACACAATTCTCTCTCCAACACAAGACCTCAGTGCCCACATGGCCAGCCAGCAGCAATCTGAAGAGCAAGGGAATTTAGGAAAAACCTAAATTTTTCCCCAGCACAGGGAAGGGGTTCTCAGGTCCCTCTCTGCCCGTGTGTGGGGGACGCTCCCTCCCCGGGCTCCCATCATGGTCACACCAGTCCTGTCCTGGCAGCAGGGGTGGGAGGCAGCCCAGTGTTCATACTCTGAGTGCTTTCCAGTAATCCCCTCCTCTCCCCACGCCTCTCAGGGGCTGCTTGTTGGAGGGAAATAAAATAACTGTTCAAACCTATGGAACGAGCTTGGCTCAGAACTCTTAATTTTTATCCTGATTTTTATTTTTTCTGATTTTCTCATGCCTTAACAGGCTGTGCAGTGGTTCACCCCAGGGGGCTGCCCACTGATGTGGGCCTGAACTTGATGCCAGGACCAGGAGTGGCCACAGGAACCTTTCTGATGTCCTGTCCCCAAAAGAAAGGCAAACTCTGTCGGTGCTGGGAGGAAGAGGGAGTGGCTTTTTTCTCATCTGGGCATACCTGATCCTGTTCTTCCACCTTTCCTCCTCTCCCTGCAGGGGAAAAATCAGATTCTTCTCTGAGCCACTGCTTATTTGAGGGTGAGGCAGCTGGGAGGGCTTCTGGCGCTGCCTGCAGCTAGTCCTTGGTGAAGAGCAGCCATTGGAGCTCCAGCTAGAGGTGGAGCCATCGAGGTTTTCCAAAGCCTGTCTGCATTTGAGCAAGCGTGGCTGGGCCAGAGCTGGCAGGTGCTGGCTGCAGGAGGGATGCAGGACCCCACACTCAGCACCAGGGCCCTGCAGCAAGGAGTGGAGAGGTGGCCACCAAAGCAGAGGTGACAAAAATGACACCCAGAGCTCCCGTGACCTGTCACCATCCCTGCAGGGCAGGCAGCAGGCAGCTCCTGGCCAAAGGCATCACCAGCTGGCAAGAGGGGAAGCCTGGCAAGATGTGAAGTCTCCATCCACAGCTCCTGCCCTCCCTGGGGATGGAATTTTTTTCTTTTCTTTTTTTTTTTTAAGGAGTTACTGAAAGCCAATTTGGAGATACAATTACCAACCTTTACATGAAGAATTACAAGCCACGAAAGTTTAAGTAGAATGATAGTGAATTTGTCACAGGGGTGAAAAAATAGATTTTTGGGGGGTTTTTAGAATGGGGGCTCGGGGGGCAAGATGGAGGAATCTGGGCCTGTCCAGCCTTTCTTCTTCTTCTTCGTGGCCTCCATCTTCTGCTGTGATGTTGGCACTTTTGGATTGGTTTAGAGTAGAAGCTCACTGTCTAACATAGGTGATAGGTATTGGGAAGTTATGGTAAATATTGAACCCGTAGTTTTTAGTAAAAAAAGATAACACCACCCTGAGGGTGGTCAGTGTGCCTCTGTCTGAACAGGCCTCAGCTGGACAGAGAAAGAATTTTATAGATAAGAAACAATAAACAACTTGAGAATGAGAACTGAAGAGCCCTGACTCCTTCTTCAACAGCCAGGCTGGGAAAAGAGACTCTCTGACACATCCCAGGGTCACTGTGACCAGCAGAGACCCCAAGAACTGCTGGGACTGGGAGGTTCTGCATCTTCAGGCTCATTCCATGCCAGGACGCAGCAGGAAGAGCCAAAAGGAGCTTTCCCAGTGGAGTTTGCTGGGATGGGCTGGGCTGGTCCCACTCATCCCCTTGGCACCAAACCCAGCCCAGTGCAGGTGCAGAACCCACTGTGCCCACCCCGGGCTTCACAGAGGTCACAGCCGTGCCAGGTGACTCCATCAGCTGGAACCAACACATTTGTCACAGCTCTCAGCTCTTCCCAGCGCCTCGGAAACACTGCCGAGGCAGCGCAGCAGCCCTGGGGTGAATTCCAGCTCGGCAGGAGGAGGAGGGATCAGAGGGAGTGGCGGCTCCCCAATCTCCCGAATCGGGAGCAGAGGCAGCTCCAGCCCCATGGGAGCGGCGTGAGCAGCCAGCAGCACCTTCTGCTCGGGGCACAGCGGGGACAAGGCTCCCACAGCTCTTCTGGACACCACGGGTAATGCCTGTGCTCGGTGCCACCCTGGGGACAGCGGGACACGGCTCCTGGAGAGCCCCGGGGATGGGACAGCCCCGGCTCCAAAGGAATGTCCTGCTCAGGGAGTGGGGTGGGAGTGTTTGGAGAGGGGTCAGGACATTGCTGCTGTTCCTCTTTACCCTGCTGCACCTCTGGGATGTCTCCAGGTGTGATGGGATGAGGGACATTTCGCAAAGGGAAATTTTGGGAGTTTCCCCGTGCTGGCTGTTGGGAGGAAAGGGCCCTCCATCGCAGGGAAGGCTCTGCCCTGGAATTTGCTTACCCTTCTCCTGACGCTACGTCACAAAAATGTGTTCAGCCTCTGCTGGCTTTGCTAAAGGCTCGCCCTAAAAGTAACAATTCCAGAGCCTGGTGGAGCCCAGCAACAGGCGACACAAGGAGGGCTCCTGTCCCCAGATCGCAGCCGGGGGGCTCCGGGGGATGGTGGGGATCCCCCCGGGGTGGGAGATGGGGTCCCTGGGGCCGGGCACGGCCGCCCCTTGGCGGTGCTGAGAGCGGGAGGTGGCGCAGGGCTGGGCCCAGGTGAGCGCTGCAGGTGCGCCCATCCTCCTCGGGCCGGAGCCGCTCCGGCAGGGACCGGGTGGCTTTTGTCACCTCCCGCAGCACGGGCAGCCCGCTCCTCCCGCGGCAGCATCAGGGACAGCCGGGAGGGGACAGAAATCTGCTCCCAGATCTCCTCAATTTCACCTGGGTGGGTGCAAGATACCTGGCGCTGGCATTCGGTGAGAATTTGGGAATCCCTGCTAGATTCTCCACACAACTGAACTCCTCTAAGTAGCTGAGGGAACTTCTCTAAGTAGCAGAAATACTGCTGCAAATTTGTCACCCCCAATAAATTTACCCGTTCCTATATGGCAGGGGTCTGCCCATGGCAGAGGGATTGGAACAAAATTATCTTCAAGGTGCCTTTCCAGCCAGAGCATTCTGAGATTCTGTTTCTGTCAGATAAAACAGCACAGTGAGATGTTTTGTGGTAGGAACAAGCTGAAGCAGACACCAAAATCCTTCCCAGGAAGAACAGGGGTGTCCTGAGATGGCATCTCACTCAGGTCTGCAAAATCAAGCCAAGGGTATGCCAGGGTCCCTCTCAGCCATAAGGAGAGCCCAAGCAAACCACTTTGTTTGGTTTCTTCTTAAGAACATGGCCCTGCAACTTAAAATTGGGTGGTTTACTCCTCATTAGGTCAGCTATCAGTGGAACAAAACAACCTATTCTTCCAACTATTCAAGAAATTATTGAAAATGAATGATTTATAATCACCTCCTCAAAATCCAGGTTTGCCCAGGCATGTACAGATGTACCTGTACCTCTGCATGTTTCTGAATATGGAGAATGTGGGATTAAAATGTGATGGAATTTGGACTCTGGCTTTGTTCAAGACTAGCAAAATGAGCCATTTTCAGAATTGGAGGACTTCTGGTTTAGAATTATTTCACCTGTTGAGGGGTCAAGTTGATATCCTTGTGGAAGTGCAGTGCACATCAAGAGAACTCCCCACAGCTTCTGTGTCACCGCTAGCAAAGTCTCTCAATGTTCTGACAATGTTTTGCAGAGCACCATGGCATGGTTGTTCCTCACCATTTCTTGTTTCTGTGCCAGTGCCAGTGCCAGCAGTCTCTCAATGTTCTGACAATGTTTTGCAGAACACCATGATGTGGCTGCTCCTCACCATTTCTTGTTTCATGCTCGTCGCTGCAAAGTCAGAAGAGAATCCCGAGGTGTCCATGGATGTTGTAAGTCCCTTCTTTTCCTGCTTGGTTGAGCAAGTTACCCACATGACCTGTGCAAGACCCACGGGCTCTGTGTGTCCTCACCGAGGGTTGACACCAGGATTTTATGAGATATTTGTTTCCCTGCTCTTACATACACGGAGATTTATGGCAGGCATTTATGGGGGGATGTCACAGACATGTTTTATGAAAAATCCTTTCCTTTGGATTTTTTTCTCCTGAGAAGCCCAGAGGCCTCAGAAACAAAATGTAAACAATGGTTATCTGCTGCTGTGGAATGCGACAGGTGGATCTGTGATTGGTCTCATGTGGTTGTTTCTAATTAATGGCCAATCACAGTCCAGCTGTCCAGACTGTCTTGGTCAGTCACAAGCCTTTGTTATCATTCATTTTCTATTCTTAGCTAGCCTTCTGCTGAAATCCTTTCTTCTAGTCTTTTAGTATAGTTTTAATAATATATATATATATAATAAAATAATAAATCAAGCCTTCTGGAACATTGACTCACATTCTCATCTCTTCCCTCATCCTGGGACCCCTGTGAACACCATCACAGGGAGAGAGCTTTGTTCCAAGTCAGCAGGTTTGGTCAGGACAGCCCTCACAGCCCTCTCAGAGTTGGGCTGTCTGTGCTGCCCTGCTCTTGATTGCAACACAAAAAGTGGCATCTCTTCACCAGACCTGCCAAAAATTCTGGCTGGAGTCGTGACATCGCATTGGGGACACTGGGAGGTCCTGAGCCCAGCTTCCCCCTGGAGCCATCACCAGCACTGATGGCTCGGCCCAGCCAAGCCCTGCCACCCCTGAGGACCTCTGTCCCTCCCTGGGCACTGTCCCATGCTCTCCTTCCCTTCCCACAGGGCGAAATTGTGCGGTACCACGGGTACCCCTACGAGGAGCACGAGGTGCTGACAGAGGATGGATATTTCCTCACCCTGCAGAGGATCCCCCACGGCAGAGGCAGCCCAGGGAGCTTCAGCCTCTCCCACAAGGCAGGGGCACAGCCATCCAACATGTTCTGTCCCCGTAAGTGCCATGGGAATCTCTGCCCGGCCCTGGCACCCTGAGAGCTTTGCTGGGCTGGAATAACCCACAGCCAAGGCAACCTCACCTTGGGCTGGGTGCTTGTATTTGTTTTGGTTGTGGGCAAAACTGGGAGAAAACTCTTAAAGGGGCTTTTTTAGAAAAGCAGATTTAATTTTTTTTTAATTGGTCTGGGAGAATTTTTTTTTTTTGAGAAAAGTGGAAAAAACTTGTTTAAACAATAAAAACTTTATTAAACAATAAAACTAATACAATATTAAACAGCAAAATTTTTCGCTGTTTTAAAAGGGATGACAAACTCAGAAAGTCTCTTTTCTGGGTTGCAGTTTAGTTTTTATTTAGTCTTTTTTTAGTCTTTTTGGTGCTGGAAATGCTGCAGCACCAGGTTTGTTCTGGTGGGTTACAGGTGTGAGCTGTTGGTGGTTTCTTGGGGTGTTCAGTTTAGAGTGGGTTTAAACAGGTTTAAAGAAAAGGAAAAAAATTACAGTCTAGGGAACTTTTTTTTTGCTTCAGCTAGCTAACACTAACTAAAATAAAGGAGAGCTTTCTTTTATTGTTTGTTTATTTGCAGACAACACAGTTTAGGAGAAGGAATGTGGAGGAGTGAGTGTAGGGTTTGAAAATAAACTGCACAGTTTGTTTGGGTTTTTTTCTTTTATTCTTTGGAATAAGTCTTAAAGGTGCAAAACTTGTTATTCAGCTTAAACAGAACAGATAATTGGGGATAAAAGCATCATATAGTCAGCCCAGGACAGTGCTCCAGGAGGAAGATGTCCCTGTAGGAAAAACCAGGCAAATAGCCTCAGGAGCAGAAGAAATGCAGGTGCCCACCATGCTGACCTTGTTCTGAGAGGATTTGCCCCAGAGAGGAAGGAGGATGAATGGGGCAGAGAAATCTTGCCCCAGGTTTTAGCTCAAAACCAGAGAGTGGAGCAGCAAAAAGCCATTAGTGAGGAAAGGAAACCAAACCAGGCAGCCAATCCAATGCTATCTCAGTATTTTGCATCCCTCCTGTGTCCAGTTCAGTGCCATCTCACCATTTTGGGATGCTCCCGTTCTGCACTGCTTCAAAGCAATGGTGGGGTGATGCTCAGTTCTTGTCGTGTACATGGCAAATAAGTGTAAAAAAACCCACAGATTTCCAGTCTCTGCCCTGGCCTTCTTCAAAACACCTCTCCAGAGAGGCTGAAGACAGAGAACAGAGGACAGAAGACAGAGGACAGAGGACAGAGGACAGTGTCCCTGCCCTGGTGTCACTTCCCAGAGGGTGCTGCCAAAGCCATGCCTGGATGTGAATGATGGATTTTGCTCATGGTCAGAGAAAATGATTCCTCCTCTTCCTTCCTCCAGCTCCAAAGGCTGTGGTCCTCCTGCAGCATGGCCTGGTGTTGGAGGGAAGCAACTGGGTCACCAACTTGCCCAACACCAGCCTGGGCTCCATCCTGGC
>NW_005054615.1:301568-316851 GCF_000277835.1 Geospiza fortis
CAGGAATACTCAGCTTACAGGTATTTTCCATGAAACTGGAGGGTGGGCAGGTCCCTGGTACCCCCAGCAGTGTCTGCAGGCTGGAGGAGAGGTGCTCCTGGCAGTCAGACCCTCTGCCACGGGGCAGAAATTGGGTTGCCCATTCCTGCCAAAGTGCTTGCCCACACCCAAGAAGCCATGCCAAGGTCAGCAAGGGTGATTTTGTCACGTGCCTGTCTCCCCTGCAGCTTCCATGAGATGGCCATGTATGACCTTCCAGCGTCCATCAACTACATCCTGCAGAGAACGGGGCAGGAGCAGTTGTACTACGTGGCTTATTCCCAAGGCACCACCACAGGTACTGAGGAGGAGAGCAAGGCCTGGCAGAGTCACACCAGCTGGGCACCCCCAGCCTGGGAGTGTTCCTAAAACCTTGGTCAGGGAGGGAAATGTCCAGGCATTCCCAAACAACAACAGGGAAAAGAGCAGGTAATTGTTTAAACGGAAGAGTTTTGAGCACTGGCAGCCCCAAACTGGGTGCTCTGATTGCTGTTAGACCCTGACCTGCTGGAGCCACCTCCGAGGGGCTTTAAGGTGGGCACACACACCTGGAAGTCAACATCTGCCTCAGAAACAGCAGGGCAGGGTCTGCTTGCTTCTCCCCCACGCAGGTTTCATTGCCTTCTCCTCCATTCCCGAACTGGATCGCAAAATCAAGATGTTCTTCGCCTTGGCTCCCATCACCGTCAACTCCAACATGAAGTCCCCCTTGGTGAGGGTGTTTGACCTGCCCGAGGTGCTGATTAAGGTGTGTCCTCAGCACAGATGAGGTGTGAGGGGGAGAGGGACTGGGAGGGTCACCTGAGACAGGCAGGCCTTGTGCATCACCTCCATCTCCCCGCTCTGGGTGTTTGTGCGTGTGCTGTGAGCCTGGAGGGCAGGCAAATCATCTGCCTGTCCAGCCTTCATCACAGAACTATTAACAGGGATTGGTTTTGGGTCCCTTCTCCCTGGAGAAACCTCTCCTAGGAAGGGCAGGGCTCTTCCAGGGCCGTGGCCTTTTCTGAAAAGCCAAAGTGACGGAGCACAGCAAAGTTGTCAGCAACTTTCAGGGGTGAGCAAAGAGGTGGGGAGCACCTGGAGGCAAAACAGAGCGTGATACACCCCACTGATACACCCCTCTGACTCCCACAGATCATTTTAGGCCAGACAGTGGTCTTTGATAAGGGTGAGGTGTTGAAGCAAGTGATTTCCACCATGTGCACCTACCCCATGCTGAAGACCGTGTGCTCTTTGGTGTTTTACCTGCCTGGTGGGTTCACCAACAGCCTGAACGTGGTATGTACACTGCAGCTTCCCTCTCCAGACACCCTCTTCCTCACTGTCCCAGCCTGAGCTGTCCTTCTGCTGCCTCCACATGGCCTTCCATGTCTTCGGCTGGTAGAAAAATTCAACCTGGAGGCACCAGGGTCGGGGGTTCTCAAGTGAAGAATTGGTGTAGTTCTTTAATATTCCAAGAAGGAAATGTATTAGGGACAACACACAGAGCTGAGCTTTGCAAAAGGATCCTGAGCACAAGGTATGGAACCTTACTTTGCCTTGGGAACCAGGCAGGCTCCTACCTTGGGACTTGCTCAGCTTGCTGCAGGGAGCTCTGTGTGGGTGAGGCTTGTGTAGCTACTTTGGTTTTATTTCTGATGTGGATTTTTGCGGGGGAGCAGAGAATAAACCTCTCTGATGGTCTTGCAGAGCCGCATGGATGTCTACCTGGCCCGCTACCCTGACTCCACATCCCTAAAAAACATGTTGCACTGGCGCCAGGTAACACCTCCTCCTGTTCTCCTTCCTCTGCTCAGGGAATAATCTGGGAATAAAACTGGGGATAATCCCCCCCTGCTCCCCCTGCAGAGCTGTGTAAGGGAGGGAGAGGAAAGCTGAAACACTGCTGGAAATGAAGTTATTTATCCCAACAAAAGAGCTCCTTGGGGCTTGTAGGAGATGGAGGTGGAATAAAGGCTGATGATAACCCAGGACAGGAGATGCCAGAGGGAAGGCTGAGGGTCAGTAAGACCACTAATGATACAAATAATTATTGAAAATGTTCTACTCACATCCTCCTGCTGCTGGCACTGACCACAACACACAAAAAAACTTGATTCATGTGTCCTTTGAGGCTCTTGGCTGTACACCAGGTTCTTCACTGTGTGGTCTTCCTGGGGCTGGGCTCTCCTCCCAAAATCCAAATGTAAAAATGGGTTCCCTGAGCCTTGGTGGCAGGAGGGAGCGCTGCAGTCCCCTGTCACCTCTTTTATCTTCCTTAGAGCCCCCTCCAATGTGTGGATAATAAATATAACTCTCCTTTTTCAGCTCTACCAGACTGGGGAATTCAAGCATTATGATTATGGCAATGACAACGTGCTTCATTACAACCAGGTAAGAGAGAGACATGCTCAGAGAAAAAATAAAATAAATATTCCAGTGAAAATATTGCAGTGGCTGAGACTGCATTTGGACAATTGAGCAGCCTGGAATAGTGGAAGGTTGGTGCAAAATGCCCATGGCAGGGGAGCTGGGACAAGATGATGTTTGAGGTCCATCCCAACCCAAACCATTCTGTGATTCCATGAAATACACGGTATTTATGGAACTCGCTTTGTATGGGGAAGCAGGTTCATAACTTTCTAATAAAAATAAGTGACTCAGTCACTCAGTGATGACTTTTTGACCCTCTGGTGGAAAGAACAGGAGCCCAAGGCACAGTGAGGCTCCCTGGTGGTAGCTCCTCTTCTATCCCTTGGGATAAGGGAGAAATTCCAAGCAGCCACCAGGACACACTTTGAATTTTTGGCTTGCCCTTTGCCTCTCTCCTGTCTTGCAGACCACTCCTCCCTTCTATGAGCTGGAGAACATGAAAACCCCGCTGGCTGCCTGGTATGGGGGCAAGGACTGGATTTCAGCCCCTGAGGATGTGAACATCACCCTGCCCCGCATCTCCAACGTGGCCTACAAGAAGTACATCCCTGAATTTGTCCACTTTGACTTCCTCTGGGGCAAGCACGTCTACGAGCAGGTCTACAAAGAAATGCTTGAACTGATGGAGAAGGGTGCCTAGAGCTGGAGCAGTGGCAGTGGTTGTTGGCTTCTCCATGACTTCTGGGGCTTCTTTCATCTGGGCGGGGGGAATAATTAAAAAAAAAAAAAAGAAGAAGAAAACCTGAGGGGAAAAGCTCAATAAACTGCTACACTTGGTCTGGATTGATATTGCTCTGGCCAGTGAGGAAAACCAGGCAATCCAATGACTAGGGAAGCACTCTGGGCTGAGGTTCAGTAGGCTGAGGTCCCTGCAGAAGTTGAGCATTGAGCACAGCCCTCACACCCTGAGTCTCCCACGTGCCTCCCTCACCACCAGTTTAGTGGAACTTGGCCATTGTGGACTCTGGGCTCCTTGAGCTTGGGTTCCCAGCTGCAAACAGCTGGCCAGGAGCTCCGTGCCCTCCTGGATGCTGGTGTCCCACAGGGATGGGATGAAGCCACGTGGTGGATGGGTCCTGCTTTATTCACCTTCTGGCAGCACTTCCACCCCAAGAGTCCCAACATCCTGGCACTCACTGCCTTCCTTCACAGCTGGAAGGAGCTAGGAACATCCTGCCTGGTGACAATGAAGAGTGGCCAAGGGTTTGTGTCCATGAGAACCTCCCACCTTACTAACAAAGGGGACATCTTTCTCAGATTCATGCTGGTTTGGATAATCTCACTTAAGCACAAAGGAGTTTCAATAAGTTCTAGCAGGAAACACCATTTTGCACCACTTCAAGCTATCCTAAGGCACAAACCCAGCTGCAAAGGCCACCTTTTGCTGCCTCTCAGGGAGACAGAAGAAGAGTGTGGTGGAAAGCAGTAAGGAGCCTAAATCTGTTTTCAGCTTCTGGATTAAATTGTTAATAATACCTTGATCAGAGGAGGAATTGTGAATTTGCCAGTTTGTGTAACTACCATCTTAAAATATGGCTGGGAGCAAGCAGGGCAAAGGATAAGGTTCTCTTTTCACAAATATATAATGATAATGATAATAATAATAATAAAGTGGATAGGGTCTACTGGGCTCTGTGTGGTTGTACTGTTAGCTAGAGGTTAAAACTCTGGAGGAATTGGCACAGGGCCTGGCACAGGGTGCCCAGAGCAGCTGGGGCTGCCCCTGGATCCCTGGCAGTGCCCAAGGCCAGGCTGGACATTGAGGCTTGGAGCCACCTGGGATAGTGGAATGGGTGGAATGAGACAGGATTTGAGGTCCCTCCCAAGCCAAACCATTCCAGGATTCTGTAGGTGTGGGGGTTTTCAGCACAGACCTCTTACCAGGTGCAGGTGCAATGCTCCTCATGCTCAGGGATCATTTCCAGATGATCCTGATGCCACCACCATCTCCCTGCAGGGAAGAGGTGGGTGGTGAGCAGGTCATGGAGCCCATCACAGCTGCTCACCAGAGCCAACTGTGGGGTTTTAGCAGCAGAGTTTCACCCAGGAGTCTGGAGATGGTGGCACAGGGCTGGCTCTGCTCAAGTGAGCACCTGTAAAGTGTTTCACTTTCTACCCTTAGAGCTGGCACTGACCACAGCAGAAAACAGGGCAGGGTGAGGCCAAGCCAGGGTGCAGGAATGAGGCTATAGGTCAGATAGGATCTGCCTGGATTGCCAGCGATTAGCTGCCTCACTTAGGACATTTGTAATGACATCTTTTCCTCTGTGATCAGCTGCTCAAGGCAGGGCCGTGCCCTGGAGCAGCACCTTACAGGGCTGCACTGTGCTCATGCCCTGGATATCAATGCAAATGGAAAATAAACACACCAAGAGGCTGCCAAGATGCTCCCCCTGCAAACTTCTGAGAAGCTGGCAGGAAATCAGAATCACAGAATCCTTAAGAGACCCCCAAGATCATCAAAGCCAACCATGCTCACCACTAAACCGTGCCCCCCACCTGCCATTTATTCAAATTCAGTTTTGAAGCACTAACTTTTCACTTCTGAAAACTCATTAAAAATGCAGGGTTTAGTCTCTTTCTGTTCAGGTTATGAAGTTTCTGCCACCCCTGCAGTTATCTGGCTCAGTGTTTGCAATGCATTATCTTCATCCTGCCCTGACAGAGCGCTTTGGGGAAGTTCTGGTTTGATCAGATTCTGGCACTTGCTTCCCCTCTGCTGCCAAAGGATCAATAACAAATGAAGAGGCGTGTTTTGGAAGCAAATTGATTTATGCCTGCAGAATAAATATTGTGAAATTCCAGCTCCTGGGATGGCCATGGCAGGATTGGAGGCCTGGCGTGTCTCAGCTCTGTCAGGCAAGTCAAACACCACCAGGCAGGTCTGTGGTGATTGCACAGGGTATCACAGAATCATGGAATCATGGGTGGTTTGGGTGGGAAGGGACCTCAAATCCCATCTCATCCCACCCCAAGGATGCCTTCCACTGTCCCAGGCTGCTCCAAACCCCAAAGTCCAGCCTGGCCTTGGGCACTGCCAGGGATCCAGGGGCAGCCCCAGCTGCTCTGGGCACCCTGTGCCAGGGCCTGCCCACCCTGCCAGGGAACAATTCCTAATTCCCAATATCCCATCCCTCCCTGCCCTCTGGCACTGGGAAGCCATCCCCCCTTGTCCCTCCATCCCTTGTACAGATCGTCTCTCCCTCTTTCCCATCAGCTCCTTCAGGCCGCAGTTTGGTCACCCCAAAGCTTCTCCTGTCCAGGTGAGCACCCCCAGCTGTGCCAGCCTTTCCTCCCAGCAGAGCTGCTCCATCCCCCTGCCCATGCTGGTGCCTCCCCTGGACCTGCTCCAACATATCTCAGTCCATGGTGTTCCATTCACCCACAAAGCCTCCACCACCCCTTTTCTCCTCCCTGTGTGGGCAAACCAGCCTCAGCCACACGTGGGGAGGATGTTGGTCACTCAGCCTCTTATCCCATTTTCTCCCAGGTGTGCTCATGCAGAGGGTGTCACATGAGGGCTCACAGCTGTGTCACATCCCTCCCAGGGCACAGCAGTGTCACCCTGCTGCCTGAGCCATCACTTCCCACCCCCACACAGGGCAGCAGCACACGCAGGAGTCGTGGAGGGGAGCACAGGGCCAGCACAGCCTCCTTCCCACAGGCACAGGCTTGAAGAGAGGTGGTGCTTTTGCAAGCAATCCAAGGATTGCTCTGGCGTCTGCTTTAAGCAACGTGCTGGCCTGTGGGGTGATTTAGAAACTGATTTGTCCCAGAGTTAATCTGGGACAAGGTTTCGTGGAGTTATGACAGATGGCGTGCTGCCTTTTCACATCTTTTTGATCCTTTACAGCCTGACAACGATTTCCAGAGGCATTGCTGAGTAGATTCAGGCTTTTCCTTTGGTTGAAAACACTGTGCATTCTTATTTCAGGAACTCACAGCAATTTCCCATGTTATTTCCAGCGTAATTTTCAAATTTTCTTTTGAGTTTGTTAGATGAACCTCTGAGAGAGAGACTCTGGTTTTGAGACTTGCATTTTCTTGGGATGGGACTTCAGGCAGGTGGGAATATAAGGCCATGGAAAGTTACAGCTAGCTGAAATCAAAATCAGATGTAATTTTCTCTAAAACTTCACAAATCAATGTTGATCATGGTGGTTCTTCCCCCAGGGAACCACTGACAGAAGGAGAGGAGGAGAGGACACAGCCCTAAGCTGTGCCAGGGGAAGTTCAGGTTAGACATCAGGAGAAAATCCTTCACTGAAAGAGCGATTGGGCACTGGGACTTTCTGCCCAGGGAGGTGGTGGAGGGAGTCACCATCCCTGGACATGTTTAAAAGAAGCCTGGACGTGGCACCCAGTGCCATGGTGTAGTTGATGAGGAGGTGTCAGCTCCTAGGATGGATTGGATGATCTCAATTCTTCCAACTGAGTTCATTCTGTGGTTCTGTGACCTGGGCTGTGTCCTGTGGGGCATATTCCTGCTCCCTGACAGCCTTGATCAGGGCTTTGGCAAAGCTCAGCCCGATCAGCTTGTCTCCAGTATGCTGGGAAATAATCTCAGGAGCACCACGGCACCAAATTTGAAAACTGTGGGTGTTTCTTAACTGAGAAATTTTGCTCATGTTGTCCCAGGTCTGTTCAGCCAAAAACCAAACTCTTTCAGCTGTAAAATACACTTTAAAGCCAATGAAGAGAGATCAGGGAAGAAGTACAAAAAGTTCAGGGTTGTTCTGGGCTCTTCTGAACGCAGGAACCGGGGAGGAATTACCAGAGAAGAAACACCAGTGACCACATCTCCATTGTTTCCCAACCCACATTTATGCTTTTGTTTATTCCATTTCATTAGGGAGAATGGAATGATTGCATGAACAACCCAAACAAGGTGTTGTGAAAAGAGCAGCTGCGTCCTCAAGCTCCACTGTGCAACTCCAGCACGGGCAAAACCCCTATAAATGTGCAAACCAGAGACACCCCAGCCTGGCCAAAGGGACTTTAAACCAGGAAAAGCACAAGCAGATAAGGACTCATCATGTTCTTTAACCTGAGCTGTGCTCTCCAAGGTTACTGCAAGGCAGCTTTGTGTTTATCTGGCAGGAATTGCACAAGAGCTGGCACTCTCCTATTGCCAACACCAGGGTGCTGCTCCCTTTCCCAGCACAGGATGCCAGGGCCAGGTGATTTGTGGCTGCTTTACCCTTGGCAAGAGGCGCCCTGGGCACTGCAAAGGGGCAGCAGGAGGAGCAGCAGGGCCCAGCTGGAGGGAAGGTGGGCATGGACAGCCCAGGGCAGGATTAACCCCAATCCCAGGGCTGAGGAGGTGCCTGGTGGAAAACAGCAGCAGGAGAAGCAGCAGGGCCCCAGCTGGAGGGAAGGTGGGCATGGCCAGCAGGATTAACCCCAGTCCCAGGGCTGAGGAGGTGCTGATTGCAGCAGTGTGCCTCAGAGGAGGTGACTCAGAGCTGCACCTGAGGGCCAGCACTGGGCACACAGCTGATCCCAAGGGCCGCTTCCCTTCCTGTTGTGCCAGCAGCAGGTGGGGTTGCAGTCCTGTGATGCCTCAAATGAGAGCATGAAAGGCATCCAGCAGCAATGCTGCCTGATGGCTGAGAAGCGTGAGGCTAACAAGCAACACACCACACCAGGAGGTGTAAATTTTGATTCTTAAGGGCCTCAGAGGACAAGAAAAATACGGGGTTTGGGGCTCAGGCAGAGCCCAGGACTCGTTGGCTGGAAACCTTGGCCTTCCTTGAGCAGCCCCTCTGGACACACATCCCTCTGAGAATGTGGGATCCCAGAGTGGTTTGGGTTGGAGGAACCTTAGAGATCACCTCATTCCACCCCTGCCATGGCAGGGACACCTTCTACTGTCCCAGGCTGCTCCAGCCTGGCCCTTGGGCACTGCCAGGGATGCAGGGGCAGCCCCAGCTGCTCTGGGCACCCTGTGCCAGGGCCTGCCCACCCTGCCAGGGAACAATTCCTAATTCCCAATATCCCATCCAGCCCTGCCCTCTGGCAATGGGAAGCCATTCCCTTGTCACTCCATCCCTTGTCCCCAGTCCCTCTCCAGCTGCCCTGTGTCCCTTCAGGACCTGGAAGGAGCTGTGAGGTCTCCACACACCCTTCCCTTCTCCAGGCTGAGCATTCCCAGCTCTCCCAGCCTGGTTCCACAGGGAAGATGCTCCAGAGCTCTCAGCAGCTCCATGGACCTGCTCCAACAGTTCCATCCCTCCTCATGCTGGAGCACCAGGGCTGTGCACAGGTGGGGTCTCACCTGAGAGGGGCAGAAGGGCAGAATCCCCCCTGCCCTGCTGCCTTCTCACCCCACTACTTGTTCTCTAGTGGAGGCACAAACTAGTAGTAACAGTAGTGATAAATTAATAGTAGCAGAGGTTGGAAAGGCAGCAGGGACTTCTCTGGCATCCCCAGGCTGTGGAATGAGGCCATTGGAGCAGTGTGTCAGTGCTGAGGTGAGTGTGTGATTCAGCACCTGGGCTTGTTCCACCTCTGGTGGAAGGACAGAAAGTGCCAAAAAAAAAACCCCAAACAGCTGGATTTTTACTGAGGAGCTCTTGTGTAGCTTAGTCAAAGGGAGGAATGAAAGTCCTCAAACCTTTGAGGACTTGAAGGAGGTTGGGTTTAGATGGGATGTTGGGGAGGAATTGTTACCTGAGAGGGTGGGCAGGCCCTGGAATGGATTTCCCAGAGAAGCTGTGGCTGCTGGAAAGGGAAGCACAGGGAGGGAAGGAAAGGAAAGGAAAATCAGAGCTGTAAGAATACCTGCATGGGGGTGGAATGTTGTTGGATAAAAGGGGTTTTATAGGGAGTTGGGGGAGGTGAATGGAGGGATGGGATACTGAAAATGGGTTCCTAGCACCAGAGGGCAGGGCTGGATGGGATATTGGGAATTAGGAATTGTTCCCTGGCAGGGTGGGCAGGCCCTGGCACAGGGTGCCCAGAGCACCTGGGGCTGCCCCTGCATCCCTGGCAGTGCCCAGGGCCAGGCTGGAGCAGCCTGGGACAGTGGAAGGTGTCCCTGCCCATGGCATGGGGTGGACTGAGCTGAGCTTTAAGGTCCTTCCAGTCTATATAAGTTCCATTCCACAATCCTCTGACTCTTTGCAGTGGGATTTTCATGCTCACAGGCGAGGGAAGACATTTCCAAAAGCCCAGAGCAGGCAGAGCAGTCAGCCTGGGGCTGGCCCTGTGCTCCCCTCCACGACTCCTGCGTGTGCTGCTGCCCTGTGTGGGGGTGGGAAGTGATGGCTCAGGCAGCAGGGTGACACTGCTGTGCCCTGGGAGGGATGTGACACAGCTGTGAGCCCTCATGTGACACCCTCTGCATGAGCACACCTGGGAGAAAATGGGATAAGAGGCTGAGTGACCAACCTGCATGTTAGACGTCTGTCTGTACTCTCAACCAAGCCAAAAGTGCCAGCAGCACCCAGGCCATGGAGGCTAGGAGGGAGAAAGATAGAGGACAAGGCACACCCAAATTCCTTCATCTTGGGACCCCAATCTAAAAACCTTAAAATTCTACTTTTCACCCTGTGACAATTATTATTCTACTTAAACTCTCCTGACTTGTAATTCTTCATACAAAGCTGGTAATTTGCTCCAGCTCTGCCTTGTACCTCTGGCTGCTGCTGGGACCTCCAGCTTTTCCAGAGAGTTCTGCAGAGCTTTTGTGAATTGCCCTTTGCTAACATGACACTTTTGGATCTTACTGTGACTTCTCATGAGGGGTGGGATGCCCAGGTGTCTCCCACCCAGGCAGGCAGGGAGGCCTGAGCTGTCCTTGCGTGTGCTTGGGGAGCTCAGCATGCTGCTGAGGCTTTGGAAAGGTGGGAGTGATGCCTTCAGAATGATGCCTCAAGTTTTAGCTTTTCTATTTTTCAGATTCTCTGCTGCTTTAGTGTGCACTTCTGAGCTTCATTTTAGGGAATGGTAAGCCCTCTTCACAAAGCAGGGAGACAAAACAATTCCTTCTCTAGCTGGGCACCAAGGACAAATGACCCAAACCTCAGGCCCAAGAGCACAAACAACATGGGCTGGAGAGAGAAAAACAAGGATGGGACTTCATAACTAAAGCTGTAATTGGACAATTAACTCCAATATGCAAATGGAGCAGAATTTATCAAAGTGACAGACCCTGTGACCGGGTGTTCATTTTGTGCCCATTTTGGTTCACCTTGGGTGTAGCCCTGGCCGGGCTCTTGTGCTGCCCAAGGTGGATCCATGGAGGAGATCCTTTTAATAAATCCCTGCTTTATTCTTTAACTCTGTCTGGCCTCTGTTCTAGGGCAGCCTGAACAAGGCATCAGTTCAGACCAAACTTTTTTGTTGCCCCAGGAACTCTTCTAAATGACCCCGGGAGACAGGAAATTACCCTGGGAGTTAGGAAATGACCCTTTACAAAGAAAAACTGTTGGCTTTCATTCGTTTGTTTGTTTGTTTGTTTGTTTTCTCTTGGCTCGTTGGCTTTTTTCTTTCCCACCCTGGCTATCAAGAGCTTAAGGTGCAACTCCATAGCTGGAATTCCTCAGCACACCAACCCGGCTGCCTCTGCAAAACCGCAATCCTCTGCAAGCACAAAAGCTTCCCATGAAGGGAGGTGCCCCAGGAGTGATCAGCACCCATCTGTTAATTAGAGGACACGTGAACAGCAAGTGCCAGCGTGGCTGGGCTCTGACACAGCCTGGTGCTTTTAACTCTGGTGATGACAGAGCCACTGGCACTGCCACCAGCAGCCTGGCCAGACGTGCCAGGGCTCTGCCTCATAACGAATTTCCCTCCTTGTCCTTCAGATTTGTGTCCTTTTGGAGCTGTCCCCAGCGAGGGAAAAGCATCAGTCGATTTTTTTTATTTTTTTTTTTGGTCTTAACTGGCAGCTTGGTGACACCACAGGTAGGTTTGCTGGGAGTATTTCAGAGGGTAGGAAGGTCTCGTGGCGTGGGAGCAGAAGGAGGGAGGCAGAGAGTAATTCACAATTCGTGCTGCCGGGCTGAAGTTAGGCTCTAACTTTTGAGAGCCTGGCAAAACATCAGGAATCATATGTAATGTTAACTGTGTGCATTAAAAACGGGCCTCTGCTCAGCTCAGGAGCAGCTAAGGTGACCAAAAAGGTTTCTGGTTTTTGTTCAGGCTACAATTATTTAACCAACAGCCTTCCTATGAGGCTCTACCAGTTTCAGCTCATAGGATCTGAAAAATAGGATCTGTTTACAGTGGTTTTGGGTAGGAAAGCTAAGGAATAGAGAAACACGAAAAGTATAGACAGAGTCATAGCCCAGCCACACTAAAGATGTTCCTTCCATAGCATAAACTCCCCCTTTAGGTTAATTTCCTCTGTAAGACAACTGGCCCAGTCTGGTTTATCCCAGCATTGGTTTAGTTATTGTTTTGCATAGCTGGTTCTCTTCTTCTTGCCATTAAAATTATTAAAAAGGCTCCAGCCTAGTACCAGATGTGTACAATATAAAAAATTCTCATGTGCACAGCAAAGAAAACTGAAATTGGGAATTCCCTCCACTTTCCCAGCCCAGAAAATGTTATGTGATCTCCAGATATGTGAGGAACCTAACACATCCCAGCCAAGCAGAAACAAACACTCACATCAATTCCAGCAACAACAACAACCAACAATAACAACAACAGCATCCGTGTTACCGGATTTGCTGTTGTCACTCTTGCTGCTGCTCCTATTGCTGTTATTACTGCCATTATCATTATTTTTTGCTGTGGCTGTCACTATTATTATTCACACAGGCACGAGATGTGGCTGCTCATGGCAGTCCTGCTCCTTATCCAAGCACCCACCAGCTCCGAAGGCGCCACCAAGCAGAAGAAGGCTCTGAACCCCGAGGCTCTCATGAACGTTGTAAGCCAGGAGAACTCTGAATTCCCTGTCTGAAGGTTTTGGCACGTTCAGCTGGAGGAGGGAGAGGCTTGGAGAAGGCTGGTGTTGTTGGGCTGCTGCGATATGACACTGCTTCCACACCATCATTAACCAGCTCCTCCTCCTCCCAGCAGAATTAATGCAATTACCAGCAGGGCAGTTAGAGATGGGGATAATCCCAGACTGGATTTGATCAGATATCTCCCCAGAGGGTAGAAATTTGTGCGTGGCTCCTCTCCTTCAGCAGCAGCAAGTCACTCAGGGCCATGTCCAGGTGAGCCCTGCGAGGCTCTGGGTTATAAGATAAAATTGCTGCGTTTAAATCTTTCCTGCCAACCTCATAACAAAGCAACCCGTGGGCAGGACCACAGCTGGATTTTCCCAGTCTGTGGAGTTTTCAGCATGAATAAAGCTCAGGCAGAGCCTCGGGAGCCCTGCCACGGATCCTGTGGGGTTTGTCCCAGCGCCCTTCCAGTCAACCCAGCTCGGCAGGTTTATCCCTCTGCCCCACCACCTTATCTGCCCGGCTTATCACCCGGAGCCTGATGTGACATGTGCTGCCGCCGGTGGCAGGCGGCAGGAAATCGGAGCCAGCCGTCTGTAAGGCGGGGTCAGGCGTCAGGAAATCCTTTTGGTTTCAATGGTTTCAGTAAATCTTTTTGGTTTCAAGCCCTGCAGCCGCCAGCTCCCCTCCCGCCCGTGGCTGAGCATCTCCCCTTGCCCTGGGCAGGTCGCCGGGGCGGGGTTTGGACAGAGCATCCTCTGCACAAAAAGTCCTCAGCTGATCCAGAGACAGCCTGGGCAAAGCCATGCCCCACAACTTCGGGTTTGCCGTGTCAGATGGTAAAAGTCAGGCTCTTATCTCCTCGAGTCAGATAAGCATCTTCACTATGGAAGGTTTCCCACCTGGGTTTTTCTTCCCTCAGAGCCAAATCATCTGCCACAGAGGGTACCCCAGTGAGGAGTATGAAGTGCTGACTGGTGATGGCTACTACATCCACCTCAACAGAATTCCTCATGGAAGAGAAAAGCGTAAGAACAGAGGTACAGCTCGATTTCACTCACAGCCTGCCAAAAATAAAAGCCCTGAATGTCAGCAAGGGGAATGGATGAACCTGGATAGGCTGAGGGAATAGTGATTGTTAAAGCAAAAATACTGAATTCATGGGATTTCTCCAGTTTACACTCAAAGCTGCAGCACCAGAAGACATGGCCAAAATGCACATTTTGCATGTCCTCTGGCAGTGCGAGGAAGAGGATTTACTGGCCTTAATTTGGGGTGAATGAATAGAGGGAATGTGCTTCAATGAAATGTGCTGTTTCCTTTGCACCCAGGGGCCAAGCCAGTGGTGTTTCTCCAGCACGGGATATTTGGAGAAGGCAGCCACTGGGTGGAAAACCTGGCCAACAACAGCCTTGGCTTCATCCTAGCAGACTCTGGCTATGATGTGTGGCTGGCAAACAGCCGGGGCACGAGCTGGTCCCGGAGACACCAGCACCTTTCAGCTGACCAGGCGGAATTCTGGGATTTCAGGTGGGCTGGAGCGCGTTACAAAAGCCTGGCAGAGGCTGTCTGCCTGTCACCGAGCTCTAGGCACAGGTAGGGGCCTCTGAGCAGGCAAGTCAGAGCAGCTAAGCCCTGGCACGGGCTCCCCTGGGCAGGATGGGGCACCTGAGCAGACCTGCCTGCTGACACGGTGCCAGCTCCTCCCTGCAGTGCCGAGAGCACGGGGCGCTGCCACCTGTGTGGGGACACACAGACACATCAGCCCTGCCCCAGGGACCTCGCTGAGCTGTCCACAAGTGTCATTGCCACCTCCCATGCTCCCAGACCTTGTTGTTGCCCCTTTTTTAAGCTGCTACTGCCTCTGCAGAGCAGAATGCCCAAGCTCATAAAGAGGCTTGTAGAAAAACCTCACACAGCAGGTCTGCCTTTCACCGCCTCCCACCAACACACCAGGAACCAGTGCTCCATTCCCCTGGGGGAAAGAGCATCCCAGGGAGCAGAGCTGGTGCTGTAATCCTGGTGGGAGCCAGCTCTGGCTGGGTAAGGCACTGGAATGCTGGCCAGGCTCTGCACAGTCTCTTTGCTGCTCACCATGGCCGTAGCAGAGCTAATCCCTTCCAGGGCAGGATGATGCCATGGCAGGAGGGATCCACACCAGGAATTTTCCCCTGGAAAATCAGCCCCAGATGTGGAGCTGGGCGATGCAAGGCAGCTCAGGGGAAGTTGCTGCCTCACAACCAGCATCCCCCTCGTGTTTTGCAGCTTCCATGAGATGGCAATGTTCGACCTGCCAGCTGCCATCGACTTTGTGCTGCAGAAAACAGGGCAGAAGCAGCTCCACTATGTTGGATACTCCCAGGGCTGCTCAATTGGTGAGTTCCAAAGGGTCGCCCACCACCTTGACTAGAAAAAGTCCATTTTGGTGTTTTTGTCAGCAGAAAGCAGAGGGCTCCCCTCCTTGTGGGCTTAAAAACCGCTGAAGTGCCCAATCAAACAAGGGAATAAAGGTGTTGCCTCCCTTTGGGCATCTCTTGCTTAGCAGGAAGGTGCCAACAGATCTCAGATTTCCAAGTGGAGATAATAAATGAAACAGAGCTGGGTCCAAGTGAACCCTCGGATTAAGCACCTGAGGAAAGATGGAGCAAGCCTGAGGTTGTGTTTCTGTTTTCTCAGCGTTTATTGCGTTTTCATCCATCCCCGAACTGGCTCAGAAAGTCAAAATGTTTTTTGCCCTGGCTCCAGCAGTGTCACTCAAGCACACCAAAAGCCCATTCATGAAGATGCAGCTCCTCATGGACGACAAGTTCAAGATGATTCCGGTAAGAGATTTACTCCACACCCTTCTGCCCCAAAATGACTGGTTCTAGAGAAGGGATCATGCCCAGCCACAGCCCCTGGGGCTCTCTGATGCAGCAGAAAACAGT
>NW_005054615.1:316889-321800 GCF_000277835.1 Geospiza fortis
CATACAGTCCTGGATGGATTGTTGAGTGCATTTCTTCTTCTCATCTGTAGGATACACGTGGTTTTTAGTTGGGGGCACATGGGAATAAATCACACAGGACTCCATTTTCTTCATGGAGGAAAAAGCCCCTTCTTTAGTCACATAACTCCTTTTTATACAGTTTTACAGACCTCGTGTGGGACTCGAATTGGTCAGGAGCTTTCTTGCCAATTACTGTTATGGGTAATTAACAAGTTGTTATTCTGTATTGATTGATCACTCAAACCCCCGCTGTGTATGTGTAGGAAAAGTTGTTTGTGAGAGGTAATTTTAAATTTTCTGTCTGTGTAAAAACAGTTTATACAGGTGCTGGTTGTTTTTTTACCCAGTGGTAGATTGTTATGTTAATGAACTGCTCACACCAGGATTGCTTCACATGGGAACTTGCACAGTGCTAGCCTGATTTAGAAGAAATTACAGGCCAGCCAGAGCAGCTTGGTTTTATAAGGCTTTTCTTCATAATTTTTCTACCTTGCTGCAACAGGGGCACTTGTAGGGGCCCTAGACCAAACACATGAAGAAGAGCAGCCTTGCCATGTTGATTCCATGAAAAAACAGGCTTGGGGGAGGAGAGGGGACAGAGGAGAGTTGTGAATATTGATTTCCTTGGTGTGGGTTCAGTCAGCACCAACGAGCTGCCCACATCTCCGTGGGGCAGGGGCTCCATTCCTGGATATTCCCTGGCTGGTGGGGCTGGGCTGCAGGGAGGGGAGGCAGGAACACCCTCAGCGTGTCCCTTTGCTCCCGCAGCTGCTGCTGGGCAGGACGGACGCGTCCCTGCGCATCAGGAAGCTGTGGCGCTTCCTCCCCGAGCTCTGCAGGCACACGCTGCTGCACAGGCCCTGCGCCAACCTCCTCTTCCTGCTGGGGGGCTACAACGAGAAGAACCTCAACATGGTGGGTGTGCCATTCCCGTGGGGATGAGGGGCACTGTCAGTGGGCAGGTGTGAAGTTTGCAGGCAGCCCTGGCGTGGGAAGAGACGAGAATCTTGACTCCGTGCTTCAGAAGGCTGATTTATTATTTTATGATATGTATATTATGTTTATACTAACAGAATAGAAGAAAGGATTTCATCAGAAGGGTGGAAAGGAAAAGGGGAAAGAGGAAAGGGGAAAGGAAAGGAAAGGAAAGGAAAGGAAAGGAAAGGAAAGGAAAGGAAAGGAAAGGAAAGGAAAGGAAAGGAAAGGAAAGGAAAGGAAAGGAAAGGAAAGGAAAGGAAAGGAAAGAAAAGGAAAGGAAAGGAAAGGAAAGGAAAGGAAAGGAAAGGAAAGGAAAGGAAAGGAAAGGAAAGGAAAGGAAAGGAAAGGAAAGGAAAGGAAAGGAAAGGAAAGGAAAGGAAAGGAAAGGAAAGGAAAGGAAAGGAAAGGAAAGGAAAGGAAAGGAAAGGAAAGGAAAGGAAAGGAAAGGAAAGGAAAGGAAAGGAAAAAGAAAGGGAAAAGGAAAAGGAAGAAGAAAGGAAAACGAAAAGTGATGACTCTCAAAGAGTCCGAGACAGCTGGACTGTGATTGGCCATTAATTAGAAACATCCAACATGGACCAATCATAGATGCACCTGTTGCATTCCACAGCAGCAGATAATTTTTTTTTTCTTTTCCTCTGAGGTTTCTCAGCTTCTCAGGAGGAAAAATCCTGGCAAAGGGAATTTTCAGAAAATACCATGGCTGCAGCCAGGTGGCCCTTGCCAGCACCTCTGAATGAGGGCTGCCTGTCACTGTGACCAGCCTGGGGTGCAGCCCCTGCTGCACCCACCTGCTGAAGCAGCCTCTGGGTAGTCACTGAGGCCTTGGGCACAGCCCCTGAGCCCAGGGAAGGTGTCTCACAGTGCTCATCCCTCATCCCCATCACTGTCCTCCCCGTGCTGCCTCACAGCAATTGGTTTTTAATGAAAATAATATCCAGCTCTTCAGGCAGCGTGACTCAGCAGTGGCTGCTCTGGGAAACCCCTGGCAGCTGCCACTCCCCTCCCATCCGCTGGAAAGCACCCTCAGCTGGGATTTGTTTCCTTGCAGACACGGCTGGATGTGTACACATCGCACTATCCAGATGGCACCTCCGTCAAAAACATCATCCACTGGGCCCAGGTAGGACCCCTGACACACACACACCCCTGGGATGGTCCCTTCACTGAGAGCCAGGGCAGACACGAGAGCTCAGGGGTCCCAGACATTGGGAAAGTAAAAGCAAGAAATTTAGAAGAGGTGCTGGGTGCAGGATGAGCTGCCCTGGTGCCTCTGGGGACCAGGGGACACTGCAGTGTGTGTCCTGTGCTGGGCCAGGCAGGACAAGGGGCAGCATGGGGAGGCCACAGATGGATGTTGGACCCCCCAGGAATCACCAAAGCAGAACTTGGGGACACCATGAAGCCCAAGGAGAGGCTGGGGGAACTGGATGAGGAGGAAAATGGGGAGCCAACAACATCTCCCCCTGTCCAAAGGAGTCCTGGACACCCTGGTGATGGACTCTGCAGCTTCAGCACTGGCCCTGCTGGAAATGGGGTCAGGCTGGAGAGCCCCACCCATGTGCCTCCTTGCAGAGCCAAATTACTGGCAATGGAGGCTGGAAAAGGACAGTCAGGCTGTTGGAGGAGCTGCAGCAGCTCCCTGCACACGAAGCTGGTGGTGAGCAGGATTTCAGAGGGAAGAGCACCAGGGCAGCCAAGGAGTCATGTGGAGCACCTTGGTTTGTGAGCCCATGGCTAGGGACAGGCATGGAGCCAGAGGGCAAAAAGCCACCCTGTTAAAAAAGGTGGAATGCCATCTCCTCCTGCAATGTCCCACGAGTGAGGACACCAACACCTCTCCTTGTCCTGCCTGTTCCCAGCCAGCTGACATGGCTGGAGATGGGCACATGGAGGGCAGGGACTTCTACAGACACTTTCTGAGCGCCTTCTCATGATGGGGGGCACCCTCTCATGATGGGTGCCTTGAAGGGGCCAGGAGATATGAGACCCATGCAGCAGCAGATCCATCCTCTCCCAGCAAATCCATCCTCCCACAGCAGATCCATCCTCCCACAGCAGATCCATCCTCTCATAGATCCACCCTCTCACAGCAGATCCATCCTCTCCCAGCAGATTCATCCTCCCACAGCAGATCCATCCTCTCACAGCAGCTCCATCCTCCCACAACAGATCCCCCCTCTCTCCCCAGGTGATAAAATCCGGAGAATTCAAAGCCTTTGACTACGGCAGCGAGAACCGTGCCAGGTACCACCAGGTAGGAGCTGCCGTGGCAGTGCTGGCAGCTGCAGGTGCTGGGGGTCTCTCCAGGGTGCTGCAGGGACAGAGTGGCTTCCCTGACACCTGAGAGCCCCCCGTGTCCCCCAGGACACCCCGCCCCTGTACCGCCTGGAGGAGATGCCGGTGCCCACGGCGGTGTGGTCGGGAGGGCAGGACTGGGCAGCTGACTGGAGGGACGTGCTGCAGCTGCTGCCCCGCATCAGCCACCTCGTCACCTACACCCACATCCCCGACTGGAACCACTGGGACTTTGTCTGGGGCCTGGACGCCCCCGGGCGCCTCTACAGCAGCATCCTGAGGATGATGGAGGGCTCCCGGTAGAGCGGCAGCTCCCGGTGGCCTGGTCCCTGTCCCTCAGCTGAGACAGCCCGAGGAGGGGCTGGGACAATCCCTGCTGTCCCCTCCTTCCTGCTGGCCTGACACGCTTGTGGTGATGGTGCTTTCTACACATCCCTTGGTTGTTGGGTCTCTCCTCCTTGCTTGGGAGCTCCTCAAGCTCCAGCACTGGGGTCAGCCGAGGCACCGGAGCAGGCAGGAGCCACCAGCCCTGCTGGAAGGGCCCCAGCGTGATGGTGCTGAGCCAGGGACACATGGGGACCCTGCCATGACCCCCAGCAGGTGGTGGATTAGAGCAGCCAGGCTGTGAGGAGGTGGGAGGCAGCTGGGCCTGAGGGGGGACAGGCTGAGAGCAGCCCCCAGGCATGGCACACAAAGGGATGCAGGGGATGCATGAGGCCAAACCCTTCTTGGCAGCAGCAACACGGGCTCTGGCCCCAGATCGCAGCCCAGGGGGTTCAGGTTGGATTTGGAGAATCCTTTTTGCCCAAGACACGTCCCCAGGGAAGTGGAAGGTGTCCGTCTGGGCCAAGCCAGGCAGCTGCCTGCATTATTTGGGCTGGGACTCAGGGGCCAGAGGTCGTCCCCAGGAATGGCTGCTTGGCTCCAAGGCACTGGGAATGATCATCCCTCATCCCTGGCAGCTGCTGACACCAAATGCCCTGGGCTGGGCTGCAGGGCTGCCATCCCCCCGGGAAGCTGCTGCCAGGCTGATGTCCCCAGCCCGTCCCACCCTGCTGCTTGCAGCAAACCCGGAGGTGGGGAAAATCCCACCTAAATAAATACTCAAAGGGGGTTTCAGGAGCCTGTGCTTTGACACCCTCAGCTCTTCCCTGCATGTGAATATTTTCTGGCAGCAGGGACACAGGGCCAACTGGTAGAGCTGGGTGGCACCGTGAGCTCTCCGAGGGTCCCAGCTGGGAGTATCCCAGTACATCCAGTACCCTACCCCACCCCTGGGCAGGGGGCAGGAACTCTTGCTGGCAAAAATAACCCCACCAGACAGCCTTGGGAGTGGAGAGTTTTATTGTATCCGTGAAGGTTTGGGAATCACGGGTGGGAGGGAGCGCTGGGACTGGCCCTTGGGGCAGCTCTGCTGGGATGTGCGCGGCGGGACCGCGGGGCTATGGGCACCCACTGCTCCTCCACCTCGCCACGCTGGCCCGCCACCGTATAAGGGGGATGAGCAGGAGCAGAACGGGGAGAGGAGGAGGGTGGGGAGGTGGTCCCAGGGCTGCCCCTGCTCCAGGGGGATCCCCTCTCCCAGCCCTGCCCTCCATGGGCGCAGGCAGCCGG
>NW_005054615.1:322724-323912 GCF_000277835.1 Geospiza fortis
TGGCCGCCTGCCTCAAGCTGGAGTGCTGCATCAGCGGGACGCACAGCATGGACCTGGTGGGGCTGGAGCCCTTCGGGGAGTACGTGTCGCTGCCCGGCCTGGACTGCACCTTCCCAGGGTAAGCGCGGGGCTCCGCAGCGGGACGCGGAGGAGCGACCCGGGGGCCGCCCCGTCCCCAGCGCTGACTCCTCCCACAGTGGCTACAGCAGCTTGGCCGAGCGCCTGCTCTCGGATCTGCCCGAGGGCACCGTGCTGTTCAACAAGGCCGTGAGGACCATCCACTGGCAAGGCTCCTTCCGTGAGGAAGGCGACGATGGCGGCAGAGTTTTCCCCGTGCGGGTGGAGTGCGAGGATGGAGATGTCTTCCTTGCTGACCACGTCATCGTCACTGTCCCGCTGGGTGAGGACACCAACACCTTCCCTTGGCCTGCCCTTGCCCTCCGACCAGCTGGGCGAGCGGAGGGCAGGGATTGCCTAAACCCCTTCCCAGCCTCCCCTGTCCCGCTGGGAAGAGGCTGGAAAGGGGTTTGGGGAGCTCAGAGCATCTCAGACGCCATTTAGGAACCCAGCTGAGAGCTGCCCCCTTGCCTGCCCGAACTTGTGGCTGCAGGTTTCCTCAAGGAACGGCACCAGGAACTCTTCCAGCCCCCCCTTCCCGAGCGGAAAGCACAGGCCATTCGCAACCTGGGCTTTGGCACCAACAACAAGATCTTCCTGGAGTTCGAGCAGCCTTTCTGGGAGCCCGAGCAGCAGCTCCTGGAAGTGGTGTGGGAGGACGAGTCGCCCCTGGAGGAGCCCGACGCTGACCTGGAGGCCAACTGGTTCAAGAAGCTCATCGGATTCGTGGTGCTGCAGCCGCCAGAGCAGTAGGTGACGGGGGATTTGGGGCATCCGGGCCGCTGGTGGGCACGGGGAGGGTGCAGCAGCTTTCAGCCCCGCCTTCCCGCCTCAGGCACGGGCACGTCCTGTGCGGCTTCATCGCGGGGAAGGAATCGGAGCACATGGAGACGCTGAGCGACGCCGAGGTGCTCAGCGCCATGACCCACGTCCTGCGCACGATGACAGGTGCCCGCCCCTCCCCGCCCTGCCCGCTGCCCCGGGGGAATCTCCCGATCCTATCCCTGAGCCCTCTCCGCAGGGAATCTGGACCTGCCCGCGCCCAGGAGCGTGCTGCGCTCCCGCTGGCAC
>NW_005054615.1:325291-327984 GCF_000277835.1 Geospiza fortis
GGGGCTGCCCCCCGGCGCCAGCCGGTGAGCGCCGGGGCAGGGCCGGGTGGGGGACAGCGGCGGTGTCACAGGCAGGTGACAGCAGTGCCTCCTCCCGTCCCCTGCAGGAGGTTTTGGAGCAGCTGAGGCAGCAGGGATGCTCGCATGTAGTCTTCACTGACTGCCAGCGTGATGTCAATGTCAAGAAGGTAATGGGGCAGCAGCCCAGCCCTGCTCCCTGGTGAGCTCCCGGCCCCAGGGAGAGCCCTCGGTGCTCCAGCTGGCTGCTCCCTTTGTCCCTTCCCTTTCCTTGGGACTGTCCCAAGTCCTCTGCTCAGCCCCCGTTGTGCACATCCTGCTGGCACAGTGTCACCAAGCGAGTGGCTGCTGCCAGCCAGGGCACAGAGTGACAGCCCTGTCCCTCTGCAGGTTGTCCCCATGGTTGCCAGGCTGGTGGCTGATGGCCCACGCTACCACAGGGCCGAGGTGAGGCACATGCATGGGGGGTACAGAACATCCTGGGTTGGAAGGCACCCACAAAGACCAGTCCAGCTCCTGGCCCCACACAGACACCCTAACAATCCCATCCTGTGAATCCCTGGAGTGCTGTCCAAGCTCTTCTGGAGCTCTGGCAGCCTCGGGGCTGTGCCCATTCCCTGGGGAGCCTAGGCAGTGCCCAGCACCCTCTGGGGGAAGCAGCTTTCCCTGATCTCCATCCTGGAACAGCTTCAGCCATTCCCTGGTCCTGTCCCTGTCCTGGAGAGCAGAGATGGGAGCTGCCCTGGGGAGGAGCTGCAGCCCCTGGGGACGTCTGACCTCAGTTTGCTCTGCTCCAGCTGAACAAACCAACTGACCTCAGCCAGCCCCGGTGTGACCCTCCAGACCCTTCCCCATCCCTGGGTCCCTCCTTTGGACACTCCCTGGCAGCTTTACATCTCTTTTATGTTGTGGTGCCCCAAAACTGCGCCCAGGGCAGGAGCTGAGGCTGCTCCCACATGTGCCACAAGAGCCTGGCAAGGCAAACCCTGGGACATTTCCCTGTTGCTGCAGGGGGTGGTTGGTAACCAGCTGCTCCTTGCCCGTGTCTCCCTGGCCGGCAGAGCTCCGAGCACAACATCCTGGTGATCGGTGTGCCCAACGCGGGCAAGTCCTCGCTCATCAATTCCCTGCGGAGGCTGCACCTCAAGAAGGGTATTTCTGCATGGTGCCAGGGCTCGGGGGGCAGCTGGGCACAGTGCCACCGTGTCCCTGACTGTGTCTGTGCCCCCAGGTAAAGCCACTGCGGTGGGGGGCGAGCCAGGGATCACCAAGGCAGTGCTGTCCAGGATCCAGGTACTGTCCCTGCACCCGGGAAGCCTCCAAGCTGCTATTGGAGGGTTGCTCAGGCCCCCTTTGCAGCAAGAGCTTGACTCAAGCTCAGTGCCTCACTCGTTAGCCGTGTGGTGCTAATTAGCAGCCCTGCCTGCCCCGTGCCAGGTGTGTGAGAAGCCCCTGATGTACCTGGTGGACACCCCCGGCGTGCTGCCCCCCCGGCTGGGCGATGTGGAGACGGGCATGAAGCTGGCGCTGTGTGGTGAGCCAGAGGCGGGGGTCACACTGCTGCTCACACCCCCTGCCTGTGAGGGGGAGGAAGGAGGGTTGGCCAGGGCTAGGCAGGGCTGAGGGAAGCTGGGCCCTGACCCTCTTTTCCAGGAGCCATCCGTGACCACCTGGTGGGGGAGGACGTCATGGCCGACTACCTGCTGTACACCCTGAACAAGCAGCAGCAGTTCAGGTGAGCCAGCAGGGAAGGGTGCCAAGAGGGTGATGGAGATCACCAAGGGTGATGGAGATGCCCTGCCCAGGGAGTTTTGAGGGGTGTGAGCCATGTCCTCTGGCAGGTACGTGCAGTGCTACGGGCTGGGCCAGCCCTGCGACCACATCGAGCCCCTGCTCAAGCATGTGGCCCTCAGCCAGGGCCGCACGCAGAAGGTGAAGGTGCTCACAGGCACAGGTGGGTGACCCAGGGTGCTTGAGAGTTTTGGGGATCCCAGCGCAGCTCCAGGCTGCACTGACACTCCTGCATCCTCTGCCACCTCCAGGGAATGTCAACATGATGATGCTCAACTACCCGGCTGCTGCCTACGAGTTCCTGCGGGACTTCCGAGCAGGACGCCTGGGCAGGGTGACACTGGACTGAGACCTGTCACTGGACAGGCACTGCCGTGTGGACTGGGGACACCCTGGTGCCCCTTGGAGCTGGGGACAACTCAGCAAGGAGCCATGGGGTGTGATTGAAGCGGCTCTGCCAGGGCTGTCCCCGGTTTTGGGCAAGAGGGACAGGATGCCCTGTGGTGTCGCTGTTGTGATGCTCCCATGGAGAGCTGTGCCTGCTCCGGAGAGCCTGGGGCAGCGCTGGTGCCTCCAGCTAGCACCTGGAAGCTGCCAGGGAGCTGCTTCCTCGCCAGGGAGCTGTTTTCTCGCTGGGTTTGGCGTGCTCTGGAGCTTCCATCCCGAAATAAAGCCCGTGTGGGCAGGGGCGCTGGCCATCCCAGGGTCCCGCCCCTCGCCCCGCATCCAGCCACACCTGCTTTCGCCCAATTTTATTGCCGCTTCCTCGGCCTCCGGACACGGCGAGGCCACGGACAGGGGCGCGGTGCGGAGGGTGCCCGAGCCGGCGGGGTTTGGCTCGGTGTGGAGGGGTGGTGGTGGTGGAGGTTCTTCCGCGGGGGTCC
>NW_005054615.1:328807-329389 GCF_000277835.1 Geospiza fortis
GGGCTGCAGCGCCGGTGAGCACCGGGGCACCGGGGGGGCACCGCGGGGGGGTGGGCTTGGCCCAGCCCTATGCTCAGCGCCGGGCACCGGGTCCCTGCCCCGGGCACGGTCGTAGCCCCGGGCAATGCCCATCGATCTGCTCGTGGTCCCTGGGCTGCGCACCAGGCCACGGCACCGGACACCGCGTCCCTACTCCATGTGCGGTCCCAGCGTCGGGCACGGAGTCTCTGGGCTGTGCACCGGGGCCACAGCACCGGGCACCGGGACCCAGCACAAGCTGCGGTCCCGGCACCCGGGCCTGTGCCCAGCGAGTTGCACGTGGTTCCGGAGCTGCGCTCCAGAGCCCATCAACGGACACCGGGGCCCTGAGCCATGTATGGGCAGCGGCACTGCATACCAGGGCACCGGCACTGCGGCCCAGCACCGGGCACCGGGGCCGCTGGACCGTGCACCCCGTCCCAGCACCGGGTGCCCACGCACACTGTCCCAGCACAGGGTGGTCACAGGGCTTCATCTTCCCGGGCTAGGGTGGCACTGGGGACTCTTCCGAGCCCGTCTCCCCGGGTGCCCGCGGCCCCCGCC
>NW_005054615.1:329459-336693 GCF_000277835.1 Geospiza fortis
AGCCGGTGGGTAACGGGGCAGTGCTGGTGTGGCGGGCAGGGGCTGCATTCCGGTACCTGCTGGTGCAGAAGACGGGGGCACAGATGAACGTGGGGCTGATCCAGCTGAACCGGCCGCAGGCGCTCAATGCGCTCTGCGACGGACTGATGGCGGAGCTGGGGCGGGCCCTGGAGGCCATGGAGAGCGACCCGAACGTGGGAGCCATCATCCTCACCGGCAGCCAGAAAGCCTTCGCAGGTAGGACCACGGCCTCTGCTCACCCCAGAGTTTTGGAGGGGATTGGAGTCCCACTGCACTTCCCTTTGCAGCTGGCGCAGACATCAAGGAGATGCAGAAAAAAACCTTCAAGGAGTGCTACAGCAGTGGCTTCCTGGCCGGCTGGGACAAGGTCTCCAAGGTCCGCAAACCCATCATCGCCGCCGTCAATGGCTACGCCGTGAGTGCCCCCCACACCTCCCTGCACCCCCTGTCCCCAGCGTGGCACCCCCTGACCCATCTGTGCCTCCCCTGTGCCAGCTGGGAGGCGGGTGCGAGCTGGCCATGATGTGCGACATCATCTACGCCGGGGAGAAGGCGCAGTTTGGGCAACCTGAAATCCTGCTGGGAACCATCCCGGGTGAGCAGCAAGCACTTGCCAGGGGCTTCCATCCCAGCTGGGGTGGGGTGCCCTCTCTGAACCCCTCCCTTCCCTCAATGCCCCAGGTGCTGGCGGCACGCAGAGGCTGACCAGGGCAGTGGGGAAGTCGCTGGCAATGGAGATGGTGCTCACCGGGGACCAGATTTCAGCACAGGAGGCAAAGGAGGCAGGTGGGAGCGTGGGACAGCCCTGGCACTGCAGGGGTCTGGCAGAGAGCCATCCCCCCACTTCCCACTGCCTGTCCTAGGTCTGGTCAGCAAGGTCTACCCTGTGGAGAAGCTGCTGGACGCAGCCATTGCCTGCGCTGAGAAGATCGCCAAGAACTCCAAGCTGGTGGCTGCCATGGCAAAGGAGTCAGTCAATGCTGGTAGGGACTGGGGGCCGACTGGGAATCCCCTGGGGGGGCTGCAGGGCCAGGCAGAGGGGTCTCCCCAACTTCTCCCTTGTTTTCAGCCTTCGAAACGACACTGACAGAGGGGAACAGGACAGAGAAGCGCCTCTTCTACGCCACCTTTGCCACCGTGAGTAGGGGGATGAGGGATAACAGGCATCCCTCGTGGCATGAGGGATAACAGGGTCACTGCAGCCCCCCCGAGCCTCACTGTCACCTCACCTCTCTGCTTGTCCCAGAGTGACCGCGAGGAGGGGATGACGGCATTCGTGGAGAAGCGCAAGGCCAAGTTCACCGACAGCTGAGCCCGGCAGCTGCAGGTCCCTGGGGTGGTGCAGGTCCCCACTGCCTCCTGCAGCCCGTCCACCCCCGCCTTACCCCGCACAGGGGACCGGGACCCGTCGGGAAGCCATGCTTGGGGTGACAGCCAGCAGTGGGGACCACCTCGGCCTTCGCTATTAAAGGGTTTTCTAGGTGCTGCTGGGACATGGGACATCCTTGCTGCGAGGTCCTGTCTGAGCTGGGAAATGTTGGGGTTCACTGAGCCCCCCCACCCTCCTTCACTGCTCTCCATGATGGGCTGGACAAGAACAGCCTCGTGGAGCATAGGTTTGGCTGTTCCCCAGCCTGTGGCACCTTCTGGGGCACACCACCAATGTGCTGAGTTTGCCTCAGCCTCACCTGGGCTGAACTGAGGCCAGGGTGATGGGCTGAGTCTCCTGTCCCAGGGCATCATTCTCACCCTGCCTCCCTCCTCCTGAGGGAGTTCCTGCAGGTTTGGAGGCCCTGCAATTAGCAGCAGGTTTCTGGCAGTAATGAGGAGCCCACCAGGATGTGGAGAGGGGATGGGTTTATTGGTGAGGCTCAAGACTCGGTAGGAAGAGACAAATTGCCCCAGAAAATCCCAGGGGCAGCTCCCACCCCTCATTTCACAGCCCGGGCACATCTCCACTCAGCCGTGGTGGATGTAGTCAAGATCCTCCTCCGGGCCATTCTGCACCTTTGGGGCCATCACCCGGAGTGGCACACGGGCATTGACCTCCCTGGCATCATCCTGGGGGTGGTACAGGTGGTCACGATCCTCCTCCGGGCCATTCTGCACCTCTGGGGCTGGCATCCAGAATGGCACACGGGCACTGGCCTCCCTGGCATCATCTTGGGGCTGGTACAGGTGGTCACCATCCACTTCTGGCCTTGCCTGGTCTTGGGGTGGGCCCCTCTGAGCCCAGGCACTGCTGGAGAAGACCTTTATACCTGGTTCACCCTCCTCTGGTGCTCCTACACCCAGGATGCTGGAAAAGGGGAACAAAATCATCGAGAAGTTGCCAAATACCTCCCTGTCCCAGGAGAATCCCACCCCAGTGGAGTGCAGGGACCCTGGTGAGGTTGCCCAGACCCCATGAAGCACCAGTCAGGATCTTAGGGTGCAAACTTAAATATTTGTTTCACGAAAGGAATAGAGAAACCAGCTGGATGCTCAGGGAGTTCGCATAATTTGGGGAGGAAGGGAGGTGGAGCTGGGACCCCCTTCATTTTGGGGGGCACAAAGCAACAAGGGGGGCACAAAGCAACAATTTATTCCCTCCTGAAACACTTTCCCATTATTGGTTTTGGCAAGCCAGATGGGAGCACCTCTTACCTTTCCTCAGCCAAATCCTGCTCCGTGGCCAGGTCCTTCCACCGGGAGCTGCTCAGAGCCTGTGGGGAGACAAGGGGTCCCGAGGGGGGGCACGGGTCACACGTGGGTCCCCTCAGCAGAGGGGACAGCAGGAGGGCAGGGGAGGCAGGGCTCACCTGGGTGCTGCCGGGTGCCAGCAGGAGCAGGGCCATGCCCAGCAGGATGGTCACACTGCAGAGCCCCATGGTCCTCGAGTGGAGAAGAGAGGGATGGCAGAGAGTGGTGGCACAAGCCGTGTGGCCAGTGCTGGCCTTGTTCCCGCGGCCACAGCTCCTCCCTGACCCCAGTGTCCACCGGGCTGGCAGAGCCCTGCCTGTCTGTGGCTGTCCCCGAGTGGATCCAGGTCCCGCTGCCGCCCATCCCGTGTCCCTGCTGACCCTGAGTGGATCCAGGTCCCGCTGCCGCCCATCCCGTGTCCCTCCTGTCCCCGAGTGGATCCAGGTCCCGCTGCCGCCCATCCCGTGTCCCTGCTGTCCCTGAGTGGATCCAGGTCCCGCTGCCGCCCATCCCGTGTCCCTCCCAGCCCTGGGTGGATCCAGTCCTGCTGCCGCCCATCCCGTGTCCCTCCTGTCCCTGGATGGCTCCAGGTCCCGCTGCCACCCATCCCGTGTCCCTCCTGTCCCCAAGTGGATCCAGGTGCTGCTGCTCAGGGACATGGCACCCTGTGCACCCCTGGGCTCTCCAGGCAGGTCCGTGTCCTCCTGCCAGTGCACGATCTCTGGAGAGATGGGAAATTCAAGTTTTGGCTTGAAATAAGGATTTTTGACAGCAACTGGCCAGCTGGGAAATACTGTTGGACTCTGAGAAAAGCTGGCGGCCTAGGAGACAATCAGAAACTTCAGTTTGTTTCCCCTGGGCTCTGGGAAAAGGGAATTCCAAGGTCAGAACTCCTAGACCTGAATACAGTGAGGAAGAGCAGGCTGGGCTGCTGCCTGACCTTTGCACCATCACATGCCAAGGCCTGCTTCCCATTCCCAGATATCCCAGTGTGGGGAAAGAGCCTCCTTCAGGGCTTTAGTGTTGCAAGTGATCTTTGGTCCCTGCTGGGAGATGTCCCTGGGCAGCTGTGTGGCTGCAGGGTTTGCCTGCTGGAGACAGCACTCTCCAGAGCCCATGGAGCAGGGATTAGGGCTGGACAAGCTGGATGAGTTTTAAACAGAGCAAAGCTTTTTAAAACTCACTGGGAAATCTCCTACATTGCCGTAAACATCATTCCCTGCTCCCATTTGCAAGGATTTTTCAAAGCCCCTTTGATCTTCTATTCCTCACAGAGAGGAGGAAGGGAAAAAATTGCAATTATAGATCCTAAGCTTCTTGGATAAACATTGTTCCAGAAACCTCTTTTTTTCCCCCTTATGCACAATTTTTGAGTGTCAGGATTCACCAGGAGCCCAAGACCAGTGTTTCCAGTTTTTTCCAGGAGGATGAGATTACAAAGGAAGGGAAAAACAAGAAGGGAAACAACCTCCATCCCAACCTGACTTTGGCAACATTTGCAGCAAAGGGAGGGAGCTTAATTCCACAGGTCTGATTCTGCCTGGGCTTCAAAACAGCACTTGTACTCACTATGAAGCAATTTTGTAAAAATTCCTTTTATTTATTCACCTGGTTGGAAGTCACTTTATTTGAACTCCCTGTGAAAATGCCTCTCCTGGCCCAGACAGACCTTTCAGAGCAGGTGCCAGGCTGCAGAGGAGACTTCAGCGAGATGGACAAAGTCAGAACTGAGGACCAATGGGGTTTTTTTCCCCCATTTTCTTTTCTCAGTGATTCCAGCTTCCATACAGTCACCTTGTCATCTTGCAATTTCTTGAATCCATTTTTTTACCCCCAAGAGGGAAAAAATAAAATCCTGTGCAGCCTCAGCTGCAGGACAGTTTCCTTAACACCTCACCACAGGTTCTGGGTTCCCTTTCCTCAAATCTTGAGGATTCTTAACTCAGTTGGGTGGTGCTAGTTCTGTGTGACATGAGGAACATGTGCCCAAATGCTGGCAGAGCTTTAATTGGTTTGGCTGGTTTATTCCAGAGTGGGAACTGGAAATATCCCTGGTAGCAGTGGTTCCATGCCTGCTCATCTTGCACAAATCTGCTGCATGAACCTTCAGACTTTTTTCCGTGGTCCTTTAAATCCTCGGGTGGCACCTTGTCCAAAACAAATTGTGGATGGGATCCTGGAAAGGGAGACAGGCTTTAATCCATGTGAGGATCCAGCCCTCACAGGCTCACTGGGATGCTTAATGCTCTGAGGGGCATTTTAAGCTCCCAGAGTGGGAAGAGCAAGGTAAGGGAGGAGCAGGACATGTAAATCACCAAATAATTTAAAGAATTAGTGAAATACTGGTTGGATTTCCTGTGTACTCTGCACATTTCTGTCCTGGAGGCCTCTTCACAACAAGGTGTGTTACCAAATGTAACACCTGGCCAGCTGCAGTGGTTGAGGATGAGGAGCAGGAGAGCAGAAGCAGCATCCTGTAATACCTCAGGAGGAGATCAGCTGGGCAGACAAACAGAGCTCCCACATACTGCTCTTCCTTACACCTCCTTCTTTCAAAAATGCCTTTGGAAGCACACATGGAATTCCTACCTGGTTTATCTTCAGCCCAGGAGCAGCCCAAGCCATGCTGCAAAGGGCTGATAAGGTGGAGTGGTCCCAGCCCCTTTTGCCCTGAGGCCAAAGTACTGACCTGGATTTGTAGAGCCGTTTCTCTGGCAGTGAGGAGCTGGGGCTGGCTGCAGGCTGGGAGATCTCCATGCTCTCCTCAGGCCCTGTTTCCATGGGATTCCCTTGGGATTGCTCTGCCATCTCCACACTCACATCCATGGGCACGCTGGTGCCCTGCTCCACGGCAGAGCTCGTGTGCTTGGAGCCACTGCAGAGACAAAGTTTTATATCCTGGCTCAGGAGCTGCCATGTGAGCCCAGAGGCAAGGAAATCAAAGGTACCTCATGAGGAAACGAGTCCATCTGGGATTGATTCCCTCCCAGTATGCCATCCAGCCCTGCCCTCTGGGAATGGGAAGCCATTCCCTGTTTTCCTGGCACACCATCCCTTGTAAAGAGTCTCTCTCCATGTTTCCTGTAGCTCCCTCAAGCACTGGAAGGCCACAATGAGGTCACCTCAGAGCTGGACAATCCCAGTTCCCTCACACTTTCCTTGCAGGCCAGGAGGAAAGTGCTGCAGTTACCTTTTCACCTTCTTGGGCCTGTCAAACCGAAAGTCAGCAGGATACAGGTGCACGGTCACCAAGTGATCCTTCCTGTCCTTGCTGCTCTTGAACTTCTCCGGGCAGCCTTCCACCAGACACTGGTACTGCAAGGCAGGGAGGAGAAAGGGAAAAAACCCACATAACTGGGAAAAAAACAAGCACACACCAACCACGAGGCAAGGGCTGGGCATGGCAGCTCACCATATTTTGCTTCTCAGCCAGTATCTGGAAGAGGGAGTCGTGCCACTCCAAGATGTGGATATCCAGGAGGTTCCCAGAGGGAAAGGAGCGCTTGCAGAAGGAGCAGACGTTCCTGTGCAGGGTGTTGTAGTGGTGCTCGTAGCCCTCCAGCGTGTCAAACACCTGGCTGCAGCCGGAGATGTGGCAGCTGAACTCGGACACCCTGCAGGGAAATCAGGGCTTTAAGCTAAATTAGAGCCCTGCAGGGAAATCAGGGCTTTAAGCTAAATTAGAGCCTTATTTTCAGCTGCAAACATCCCCTCTAGATGACTTTATTGAGAATCCCAGGATGGCTTGGGTTGGATTGGACCACAAAGCTCACATGATTCCAGCTCCTTGCCATGGGCAGGACACCTTCCCCTAGGCCCACACCTGCAGCCACAACACTTGTGGCATTTTTTTGTGACCAATACTTAATATTAAATGCCAGGTGCAATGAACAAAGATCGTGATGGCGCTGGCAGATGGAAACTTATCTGCCATTGGAAACTTATTAACCATGATGGCTCCAGGGTCATCTAGATCATGCTCCTGTTGAAGAACAAACAAGCCATTAATTAATAAATTAGCTGTCTGGGCTAAAAGTTGCCGTTGTGGATGACAGCTCAGCCATCCAGCACAGTCCTGCTAAGCCAATGCTTTTTTAAGAGGCATCCAAAGGTGAACTTCACACAACACTCAAAGTACTTCCTGGCTTTTGAACCCCCAGGCTTGGCCTTCCCTCTTGGACCAGCTGCAGCAACCCAGAGAGGCTGTGGCGATCCCTGGAAGTGCCCAAGGCCAGGCTGGACATGGCTTGGAGCGGCCTGGCCTAGCAGAAGGTGTCCCGGCCCATGGCAGGGCGGAGGAATGAGATGATTTTCCGACCCAAACCACTCCTTGATGCCATGACGGGCGGACTCGGAGCCCGCCTCACTTACTTGGGCCTCTCGGCCACCTCCTCGAGGCTGGTGAGGACGCCCTGCAGGTAGAGGTGCCTGTGCACGTCCCCATCCTGGAGAGGAGCAGAGAGCGGCGCTGCGCGGGCGGGCAGGGCTCAGGGCACAGCGCGAACCCTTCTGCCCCGCGCTAACAGCGGCC